>NC_142677.1:4299897-4599897 GCF_964200805.1 Pocillopora damicornis
GACATTAAGGCACTACTTTAACAGATAACGTTAAATATATTATGCTTAAGACCAGCCATGTATGTGGAAATTAGGGAACATATGAAAGTGTTCGCCTTTCATTGTTGAGTTCTTGATAAGTTAATTAATATAATATAGAGTATACTTCAATTATAGCGTTCCGTTCGAATGTTAGGTTCGCCCGCGCAAATGAGCGCGTGCACCTAAATGCTCGTTCTCTCTTAAAAGAGCATGGTGACCTATATTTTTCATTGCTAGGTTAACTGCACAAAATGATTCTCTTTAAGTTGAAGAATATAAACAAATAATTCTTCAGAAGGAAAAAAAAAAAAGGATAAAGCTAAAAGCGTGCACAGAACCTTCACTCGAGGATGGAAATTATGACTTCGAGACAACGACTCCTGGTACGTACGTTTTCAGTCGAGGTAGTTGAAAATGGTGTATTTTTTTCCCCGTAAACTATATATTACACTGTTGCGGAAGTATTTCCTTAAAAATTATTACTTCCAGCTAACGCAAAATGTAACTCGAACCGAGGGAATGACGCAGGCGAGTTTGGTTCATCGTATCTCTTTTTGAGAGAATTGTGACCTATCCTTTTTATTGCGTTTTAAAAACATCTTTCGGGATCTTCTATTTCTGAGGAATCATGATCACCTTAAGGAGCACTAAGGACTGTATAATTGATTAACAGAAGTAGATGGATTTTCTATCGGCAGTTTTAATTTGATTGACGTTAATCATTGGATGGTTTAATCGTTGAATTAATGTATGGTGGAAAGGGTTTAATGAGATTCAGATAGTATCTTAGTTCTTATTTTCACATCCATGAAAGAGGTACTTGATCAGTTTAAGTTAAAATGATTGTCTATATGACGAGAGCTTCTCAATAAAAGTATTGTTATCGTTCTTATTTTTTGTTGCTGTAGTATTTTTTTGTACTGATCACTGAGCTGATAATCCATGCTTCAAGCGTTAGTTGATTTTTCATCAACTTAATCATTTAGAGAAAGAGTTCACTGACGCCCACTCTTGAGTTCTAAGACAGAAAATCGTTCATCGATCTTAGTTAAAAAGCGCTCGATATAGAAGTATTCACTCGTTTAAGCGTCACTGTTTAAAATGGACAACAGTGGATGCAGAAACCTTTACAGTAGTTGAAACGCAGCTGTAACAGCGCTTACTTTCAAACAGAATCAAGGGCTTGTTGAGCTTTTGACTGTTTTTTTAAGCAGGCGAATCAGTGAACTACCCTCAATTTAGTACACACTCGCAAGCACCCATATCATAGCATATAGGACACAGAGTTCACAGTGTTGAGGTTTGGTCTTTGCCTTTTGTTGTGTTTGGATATGCTCGGAGAATTCAAAACCTTTAAAGCTACTCTGTAAAATAGCGCTTAGAATTTTTATTTCACGTTGTTTGTATATCTTAAGTGCAAGCAAAACTGACTGCTCACTTAAATCTTTTGTTCGGTGACTTCTCTTTGGCTTAGATTCACCTTGACCCCTTACGAAAAAAAAAGCGTCACTGTCCTCATTCCCCTAATGCAGAGTTATTTGACTCAATACTGTGATTATGAATTGTTTGTTCTGATCAAATTACTACGATCAACTTTCCCTCTTATTTTCTTCGACCAACTGAAAACGTCTAGGTTTGGAACAAACCTGTGGGCGTCAAAGCCATTTTTCACTAAGACATAAGTGCAAGCATAAGCAAAACGGTAATAGGGGTGTCTACAGCACAAGTATTAGCATGAGTACGTGGCAGTGAAGACGCGCACAACACAAGCAAAAGCGTAAGCACAAGCAGAACGAATGTTTTTGTGCTTCTTGTGCTTGCGCTTATGCTTATGTCAAATGAGAATTTGCTGCTGTAAGCACGGGCATTAGCATGAGCGAAAGTCCGCCATCTTGTTTTACTGTATCGAGAAGGTATGGAACCAAAAAAGGGTAATTATCAAATCTGCCTATGTCTATGAGTTTATGCTTGTGTTCAGGGCGCCCTCGCTTCCGTCATGCTTATGCTAATGCATGTTCTTATTTGTTATAACAAGTCTTAACTTCGACGATCAGCCTTAGACGTAAGTGAGTATTTGCTCCCTCCGGACTTATTTCTTTGAATTAAGAAAGTCCAGAATGTGCAATAGCATGCCAGGGCAATTGAATCTTTTGCAAATTTCCCGAGGCAATGTATCCTAGCACAGAATCCTGAGAGATTAAAAAACAATGGATTTTTTCGAGAAAAACCGTTCAAAACACACATAAACAGAAAAATAAATTGCTTGTTTAATTTAAAATAGACCACGATGCCCGATTTGGAAAGACGTGAATTGCGCTTCTCATATTCCAAAGTTAGATTTCTTGTCCGTTTTTTCGTATTTAAAATATAACAAGATATTTCTTCAGCGAAACACGAAAGTGGGTATTTGCTACAAAAATGCGTATTTGTAACGAAATTACATTTTTTTGGAATAAATTTGTTTTAATGTATAAATTTGAAGTCAAACAAGGTGAAGGCAATCGTTTATACAAAGCGCTGACCTTCTATGCAAAAAAAGCGTCGCAAGAAACTAATCGAGGGGTTTTAAAAGGCAAAAAAGGTGTGGCCACTTTCAAAAAATCCTGTTCAGATCAAGGTCGAGTTTAACTGTTAGCTAACAACAGGATATTATTCAAACTAAGCTTGGCAAAGAACCAAAGAATATTTCAGATTGATGGGGGGTTTGAAGGCATTTATCCTTACCTAAATGACCTTCGGATTTGGCCAAAAGCCGGATTTTATTTTAAAATTTAGGTCCGCGTACCGCAGAGTAGGTAGTTGCTACGTAGGTGATATAAAAAAGGTTATAGAAATGTTATATTCCTTAAAATTTAGTTTCTGTCTACAACAGTCGAAGAATAAAGTATTATTGTTTAAGACAATACCTTTTAAATCGCTTCCTTATTTAATTAAAGGAATTAAAATCGTGAGTAGAAAAAAAGTAGCAAATATCTACTTATAGATCTAAAGAGAGAGAGAGGATTACTGAATAACTTATTTATCGGCTTGAGGTAGTGACCAACGTCTTTGCTTAATAATACTGCCCAGCCGGAAAAACAAGATATTTTTATGAAAAATGGCGGCGAAGGTAGGGATGACTAGCGACTAAATACAGGAATGGCTCCGACACGTAACTGGATGATAAAAATAGTAAAAGTTAATAAGTTATATCTTAAGTCCTTGCTCGTGAATATTGTTTAACCGTGTGTCTCGAAGCGGAACAATTCGAAATAACAATGCGAGTGAAAACACCGATGTGTTAAACAAGAAATGGTTACTTACCATCTGTAATAAACCTCTTCAAATCGCTAAGTTAGCGTCTACTGCCTCTCCGGGTATCAAAGATGCTTTGTCTGTATCCAACACGTCAGAAACAGACTGTTTAATGGCAGATTTAACCAGATCTTCAATGGAGTGATGTTTTTCCTTTGTAAACCAGTGAAGCATTTCTTGCAATCCTACAACAGAAATAAACAGATGGTGAGGTGAGACAGGTGTGATAGGCAAGGAAGAAAAAATTGCAAACAATGAAGCACAACATACCTTGTGCGCCATCGTTTTGCCGGATGTGAAGTCTACAGGTACTTTGCTGTTTTTCTGCTCTGATTGCTCATTATTCTTCCAATTCTCAATCATCTCCATCTTCTGTTCCTTGGTTGGTTTTTCCAACCTGATATTTCTCTTCTGTGCCTTTCGTTTGGTGGAAAAGAAATGTTTCTGGACCTCAATTTTTTGTTTCAGGTGCACTCCCTTTAGGTATAGCAGCCGACAGTGTACTTGTCGTATGCTTGTGCAGCACCATCGAAGTGAACAAACTTTAAGAGGAATTGACACTTTTCTCTAACTGTTGCAGCACATCTTCATCTTCACAGACTTCAACATCATAGATCATTCTGAACAATTTCGCCCTGAGGGATTTTTTGTCCTCTCTATGGTACTTTCCCCATTCTCGCCCAGAATTCCTTTATTAAGACAGTCTCGTAGAGGTTTATCTCGTTGGTACTGTTGTGGTATGCAGTATCACTGGATGCTTCCTGGTAGTCAGGATCCATGGAGCTATTTTCTGGGCGTGGGAACTGACTAAGGTTGTCTTCAAGAAGCTACCCACATTCAAACATCTGTTCACGACCTTACTCAATCATTAAGAATTTTATTATATGATTGTCACACTGTCTTTTTCTCTCCACTTTCGCATCTCACAGACCCTTGCACGGGGATTTTCTTATAATTGTTTCGATAAAAGCGCCGGGGGGAGGGGGGGTCGTACTGATGATATAATAAATATTACTGAAGAAGTACATGGCCCTGCATGAATAAAAGAGGGCTTTATTTAAAAGCATTGTAGAGTTCAATATAGGAAGAACGTAGTAAAACGCTCTTTCAGTTTTTATCTTTTAATTATTTAGCCAAAACGAATGGCAAAAAACAATAAAAAAATAAAATAAATAAAATAATGGACGCATGAGTAGGAGCTATTCCTATCAGCGGTGAAATATAGGAATGGCTCCAGTCTCTGATCGTCCGCCTGAAGTGGCTAAATGAGCTTAGTCAGTGGAGCTGGTCAGTGGATAACTTTGTCTTCGGCAGAGTAATGCTGAACTACCTCACCGGACAAGAAAGGCTCTGCAATCCCTTCGTTATGTTAGTAACCATTTCTTGTTTGATACATCGGTGTTTTCACTTGCATTGATATTTCATTGTTCTGCTTCAAGACACGCGGGTAAACAATACTCACGAGCATGGAGTTAAGATATAACTTATTAACTTTTACTATTTTTATCATCCAATTACAGGTTGGAGCCATTCCTATATTTAGTCACTGGTGTGGGGATGTACTCGGTGACTTATGAAAGCATTACCGTTGCCCGTGGGCAGAGATAGGAAAATATGGACTGTACTAAGAACCAATCAGATTGCAGGATTCGTTTCAGTGACCTCTAAGAAAAAAGTAAAAATCCCTATCCAGTGGATAGGTGTTACAAAGCATATAGCGTTATCCATCAGATAGAGATTTATTCAGTGGATAGCACCATTCAGCCTTTCAACAACCAGGGCAAGGTGCTTTACCATCAGGACAAAGCACTTTTCTCTTTATTCTGGTTACTTAGAAACAGTGGGAAGTCCTGGCCAATCAAGATAATGTCATGATTGAGTAAAACCATGTCACACCACCCAATAAATGTCACAGTCAGTTTTATTTAACCCTTTAACTCCCAAGGTCTCATTAGTAATTCTCCTTACTGTCTGCCATACAATTCATATGATGTTAGTTTGGAGAATTTGGAATTGGATCAACTGATAATCCCCTTATTGATATTTTCTTTATTCTCTTTACTCGTCTGCTTGATATTGTACTGATAGTGTAAGGAGAAATTCTGTCTTGATCACTAGTGGGACTTAAGGGGTTGACCTGGTCTTTTTGTTAATTTTGAAACCAATGTTGATTAGCCTACCTTTTTATTAGAACCAATAGCAAGTTGTTAGATTCCATAGGAGTTGTTTTCTATAGATTCTAATTTTAACCCACGTGACCAGTGGAATGGATACAATATGAAATTCCCTTAGCATATCTCTGTCTTGTGACGTCTTTCAGTCAAAAGGAATTACCTGAATTCTGCCCATTTGACTGTGGCTACATATGCAAGACAAGTTTTAGTTATACTGAACTTTTCATGGTGTCAATTAACAGAGTAAAACTTACAATCAGCATACATACCACAGCCGTAGTTGACTCTATTCATTAATACAAGCACCCTGTTATCGTGATCATATTCTCGTGGCCTATTGGTGGTAATGCAGGCAGTTACAGGGCAATGAAGGTTCATTTGACTTCTATTTTTCTGTCCATATTGGCAGCCTGCAAGAGCTAATGACACAACTCCTGAGAACACAACTGCAAGGCAGGAACTGAAGCAGGGGGAGAAATCAAGTGAAAGTTAAAAGGAACAAAGAGTTTTGGTGTTTCGTTCTACTTGCCATCTTCTTTCCTCCTTATCTATTTTATGTCAACTTCATCCTCGCACATTTTTATTTTTGGTTTCTGTGGGATCGAATTGGCTTCTTCACAAAAAGAGAAGAAAATGATGCAGAAAAAAACCTGAGCCAAGCTCTTTGCCTAGCAAGTCAGACTGGCAGACAACAAAATGACAATGGATGGAAATAAATGTTTGTAAGGCATGTTTCCAAAAGAGATGAGGGGAATCCCCAAACTCATGGACACTAAGATTCCCTTAACTCTTTGACCCCTAAGAGTGACCAGCATCTAATTTCTCCTTACAATATCACTCGTTAATCACACATTTAGGTCTCAAGAATAAAGGAAATGATCACCAACTCATGCAGCTCTTGATTGATGAACAAAATTCTCCTTGTCAGCACCTTAGGACATGTATGGAGAACAGTTGGGAGAATATACATAGTAATGTTTGGGTGTAAAAAGTTTTTATCCGCAGCTTTGACTACGTGACCATCGTATTCATGGTCATGTAATATCAAACATAAACCGTCTCCGGGCAAGAGTAAATTTGTAACAAGACGCTTCAAACGGTCCATGAAGGCTAAAAAAAAAATAACACAAATATATATAATATAATTTAATTGAGATAGTTAGACCGAAAGGTAATTTAAGTATGCAATTTTCAGAGCTTTATTTATAAGCGTCACGCTTATAAAGAAATATACAAATATATAATACATGCATGTACAGCCTTTTTTTTGCCTTAAGGAAAGGCATTTTTTTATCGTGTACGATTCAACAGCGATTTTGCAACTAAGATCTGTATGTTTTGGTGCCTATTAGCCTGTGTCAGGGCTCCTGCCTGTGCCTAATAGCTAAGAAGGCCGTACGCACGTGCGCTACGTTATGGTGTCGAGTGTACTTAACACAGGTTCTGCTCTTGTAAATCCTTCTCGTGACCACGAAAATATCCGGCAGTTGTTGGTACACTTCGTGATACATACACATACAGGTAGCCGCATTGCACAAAATGGCGGATGAATAACAGCACACCACCTTTTCGAATATTTCCCGCCGTTCACGAAAATAAATTAAGCGAGAGGAATAAAAGAAGAGGCCGGTGCAATTTTTCGCAGTTTTTGCCAAAGAAGATTAGACGTAGGGGATCGAAGAAGACATCTGATTTGAGTACTACGTTCACCACCTCGACTGGTCAAGGTGATTTCGAAAATCCTTCTCATCAGGCGTTGCAACCTAGACCAATTTTACATGCCTTGCTGGTAAGTCTTAATTTTGCATCTATTAAAAATATTTTCGATTCTGTTTTTTACAGTCATTTTAAGCTTAAGTTCTTCTAGCATGTGCTCTATAAATTATATTCGGATGTGCCACAAATTGTCAGGGAAAGATCAGGAAAGAAGTCATGGAATTTTATTTTGAGTCATGGGTAGTTGGCATGTTTCAAAAAAGTCAAGGAAAACTGATGTCTGTAGTAACCAAGATATTTTTTATTCGACAGACTGTTTTTTTTTTCCACATATATATGGGAAACTGTTTTGTTCATGAGATGTGATGAATCACACACAATGACAGTATTAATTTTTTTATTCCTCGTTATTTTCCTTTATATTGGGCTGAAGCTTATATAATTAATACCTCCTCTTTTCCAACGAGGATTTAGTTAGTACAAGCATATAAACTGAGATAAATAATTTATAAAAATGTTCCAATAAATTGTATAACTGTATCTCATGTGCACATTCATTAAGTGCCATTTATTTCTGCTTATACATTAAGAGGCAACTGCAGTTCCCATCCTCTTTCTTAAAGCTTCTCTTTTTATTGTTACCAATTATTTCTCCAGCCTCCTTTAAGCACCCTCATGTGCTAGTCAAATGTTTTTTCTATTGAATTCTACCAACCTGAGTTGTGAAATGAAAGGCCCCAATTACTATTAACAGGATTATAAGCTGTCTTCATTTAGCTATTTTGTTTTGAATCTGACCCCTGTGTCTTTGACTGTGTCCCAGGCCCCTGTGCCATAATTTTCTATTTTGCATTTCAGGATTAAATTGAGTAATAAATTATATGTAATAATAAGTATTGTTTATTAAATGTTTCTCACAGGTTTAATTTCAGCTAGTTCTGTTTATGGGAATTGTATCCATTTTGAAGCCACTGAAAAGTTGATGGAAAGCTTTGAAAGGGAAAACAACGTCACCCCTTCACTTGCCAGAGACACATATTCTCATGATCACACTTACCAAGTAAGATGAATGCATTTTTTGCTTTAGAACGTTAAAATTTTGGAATTATTACTAACATTAATCTTGCTTTTGTCAACACTTTCTGGTTATTTTTAACTCATCCTAATTATTTTGGTTTAAGTTAAATAATGTTAGAGCATAATTTATGTATTTAAACAGCTAGGCCCCCTTCAGAGTACAGCTATTTATGAATCTTAGTTTATCATATTCTTGGAGAAATGACAAGTGCATTATTTGCTGTAAGTAGTTGTAAACATCATATTTTTCCATTTGTATCTGTTATTTAAGTAAAGACTATCTGAAATGATTGTAGCATTTCCACAGTCTACTTACTTGTTGTTCTTGCTGTTTTTCTATCTCAGGAGGAACATCATGACTTATTGCCTTTGAATGGGAATAATTTAACCATTTTTGTACATGGAAATAAACAGCATGGAATAGTTGGCCTCCATGGTGTACTTATCACTTGCTTTTTCTGTGATCACCAGTGTCACATTTGTGAGCATGTAACAAAAGTAGCAGAATCTGAGCAAACAACAGAACACGAAATGCCTGATTTTCTGATTGATTTTTTTACCGAGAAATATTTTCGAGAGTCTACTGAATCAGTTGCAGCAGCCATCACTTGGAAAAGTGGTGGCTGCTGAAAAGAGTGGAAAATAAGATCAGTATCTTGTAACAGAAATACCATTCCATCTATCAACAACACAAAAAAAGTATTCTCCTCTCTGGAAGATGTTCTTTGTGGCCAAATTTCAACCACTGATTTGGTGCTGCCTACTCCCAACTTGTCTCCCTCCTGCCCAAAGTGTTCATGGCAGTGCATAAGTCAGACTATCACAAGCTTTGTGCTTTTTGAAAAAGCAGACATGGCAATGTGAAGGTAAGAAATTCCCTGTGTTAATTATCTGATCTCTTAAAGTGTTCAAGTTGTGTTCACTGTCATGAATGGGATAGAATGGCTGAAAAATGAAAACCATACAGGTTGTCCAGGTAATGTGGAAATTTCATTCAGATTTTAAACCAGTTGATTGGATGATAGCTGTCAACAGCCTGGCATGAGGCATCCATTGGGAGCTGACAGCAAGCCAAATAAATTATGTTATTATTTTGCCTCAGCTCAAGGTGAATACAGGTGTACTGCTAAAAACCAACACAAGGTTTTTGTATAGCTCTAGCACAGATATTTCTCAGCCATGGATGGCAACCAGAAATCAGAAATGTTCTCCTCTTTGTTATATAATTATTACCAAATTTTCATTCGTAATCTTTTGTTTCAAATTCTAAAACTGGAGTTTTTAAATTTGGGGTGAAGTTATCAGTGCATCAAAAATAACAACATTCACCTTCCAGTTGTTGTCCATGGATCAAACTATTTGTCTGTGCTTAAGCTCCCTATTTACAATCATAATATAACTTAAATTTATATATTCTCAAAGCATAAATGTTCTGAATACAATATGAAATGGTTCATGCCTGTGGCTACTAACACGTCACTTATGAGTAATTTTAGTATCTTATTCTGTATCATAAGTTAATTCTCTGTTGCAGTTTAAAAGTTGAAGTCTTACAGGCCTACACACTTATTACATGTTACTTTGATGTTGTGTTGAGAATGGCCTAATGAAAATTACATAATGTTGAAATTTTTTCAAGTAATCACATACCACCCAATAGTTAACAGTGAATTTGAAAATAACATTATTGTGACATTTGAATACCAAATAATGTACTTTGTTCGATAAATTTAAATGTTTCTGGAACACATGCAGCAGACACTTATAACAACAATTATAATTTACAACAATTATACTAAACAATCAAAGACTCATTTGTCTGCACATGATGGTTTACAATGAGAATCAGGTACCAGAAAAAAAACAAATAATCAATAAATTAAGAGCTGAGGGTTCTGATTTATTGTATCTCTGAAGTTTTGCCTGTGACATTGACTGAAAAGCATTGTCTTAACCCTTTAACTCCCAAGATCTCATCAGTAATTCTCCTTACTGTCTGCCATACAGTTCTTGTGATGTTAGTTCGGAGAATTTGGTATTGGATCAACTTATAATCCTCAAATTGATATTTTTCTTTATTCTCATCACTTGTCTGCTTGATATTATATTGATATTGTAAGGAGAAATTCTGTCTTGGTCACTTATAGGAGTGAAAGGGTTAAGAATGATATAAAATTGTACATGTATGTCATTCAATTGTCTTTCAAAAAGCTATATTTAAATTATGTTCTCTTTTTTTAGGTGCACTCTATTTACATACCACGGTGTCTGGCAAGAGATCATGGCTGATGCACATGTATTGGACTTCAAGAGGATGTTATTGTACTACCACTGGCGTTTTGCTTGCTGCAGTTTCGTGAACCTTCTTGACATAAACTATGAAGAAGGTTTTTGTTGTGCCATCTCTGGCAAAGATAACAGTCTGCACTTTGTCATTTGTGATGCTAAAGCACTATCCTTCAGACAAGAGCTTTGTACTTCTCTGAAGTCTACTTATTCATCACTAAGTCCATCGACTGTACCATGAGAACAGGAAGATAAGTTGCTATTTATGCTTATGATTTTTTTAAAAAATATACTATGCATTATTTATTCTATTATTTTGGTTCCCAGTATGATTCAAGGAGTTCTATTTTAGAATGTGAGCATGATATAATATATTAATCTGTTGATGTAAAGACTATGACTTGATTCAGTTTGATTACTGATTAATATAATAATTTTAAATATTTTTAATCCTTCACCTTGGGCTGGCACCTTGTCGTGGTGGTGAAGCTTGTGTGTCTCATTGACCCTGCAAAGACCTTGGAATGAGGTCTTCTTTTTCTGGATCAGTTGAGGGGTTGAGACCAGACTAAGACCAGCTCCAGTTCCTCCTACATTCAGTGAGATGGACTTTTAATGTGTCTAAATATCACCTGTTTTTATTTGCTTTGTTTGAAGAGATCTGCATTTAGGCTAATTATTTAATATTTTATGACATCACTAGGCATCGTGACAGGGTTTACCTTGCTGAAAAACATGTCAGGCAGATGGTAGATCAAGTAGGCCGTGATGTTAGCAAGGTTACATTACACAGTAATGACCTCTTTACACCTGGAGTTGCAGCATTGTGCACCTGCCTAAGGTAGATTTCTTTCCTGGTGCATTTTGTTCTGTGGATCTGATGTCTCTTTTCCAACACCTATTACTGGACTTTTCAATCCATTAGGGGAAGCTTCCCCACTTCTCCCCCAATTGGACTCCTTGGAAACATTTTACCGCAGACTCATTGGCAACGGACCTGTCGAGCACTGTCCTGAAGACATGCTTCTACTCCTGCAAACTTTTCCCCTCCTGTTTGACATTGTGGAAGGAGATCAGCTTCTTGAGACCTTGACTGCATTTATTACTGACCTGTTGGAAAAAGCAAAGTCTCCGTTCAGCAGAAATGGATCAATACCAGATGCTGTGCAATTGGATGTACACCGCACAAATGATGTAGAATACTATCCTTGCCTGCCTGTGGTAAGAAATCATGGTGACTATTGCCTGGATGACACAACTCCAAACATCTGCGCAAAGAGGAGTACTCGACACCCATCCTTACTTCCTGGAGTTTTCTTAGTGCACTGTAAACACGGTACAATAATGTTATGGGTTTGTATTAATATTTGTATTAATTTCTACGACGAACAACATTACTTCTGATTTTAAAGAATGTAAATTTCAGTTCACTCTGACCCCCAACTAGCTATTGTTACCCTTTGTTTATTCCAGATTATCCTGACAAGCTCCGGGTTTACGCTCTGCCTGTGGTTTTAGTTATCAGGCTTAGGTTTTTTTCAACAAACGTCATTTTCTT
The DNA here is from genome assembly GCF_964200805.1 of Pocillopora damicornis. Taxonomy (NCBI): domain Eukaryota; kingdom Metazoa; phylum Cnidaria; class Anthozoa; order Scleractinia; family Pocilloporidae; genus Pocillopora; species Pocillopora damicornis. The sequence goes on from NC_142677.1 coordinate 4,312,024, forward strand.
GAAAGACCGAAACTGTTTGTAACGCTTAGTTTTCAGAAGCATAACATCTGCAGCTGTCAAGTCAAAGAATCGCGCAAATTAACTAACTTAACTGTTTTGTTTTGTTTTGTTTTTTGCTGTTTACTGACTAAATCGAAGTTTTTCTTACAATTTATTGGCTAAATGGCATAACGACCTGTATAAATAAAGGTTGTTGATTTCTATTGTCTAGTGATGTACCCCAGTTACACCCTCTCTTCAGTCTTCATTACATGTTCTTACACAACATGCTTTCATGCACTCATGTTGCTGTGATTATGTTTAAAACGGTTTTATATCTTCTCTTCTGATTTCCATTTTAGGTACAACTTATGGATTTAGTGTAATGCTTTGCAATGAATCTCCCAACATCCCATTTACAGTGTTTTGAATGCGTTTCTCAGGAGGTAAGCTCGATTTAATGTGCATGTGTATGTTGTGGCCTTTGATTGGATGCCGTTGTGTGTGAAGAAAATTTCTTTTTAGTACCTGGGCCCGGTTTGAAGGATGCATAACGCTATTCACCGGAAAAATCACTATCTAGTGGATAGCGTTGTATGTTATCACAACACTTAAAGGTGAGTACTGATTAATTCTGTGGATAGCGTTATCCACCCGTTGGACAACCGGGGCCTGGTTTTTTGGGAGTTTATCTTCTCTTGATTTCCTCTATCAGAGTGATTTTATATTAAACGAGTCATAATAAATGTAGCTTCATTACAATTTTTCTGCCTTTTTTTCGACAGATCCCTGCCAGATTGTCTACAACAACGCTTACAATTTGCGTTCGTGTTGTTAAATCGGGATCCTGTCTTTTTCAAGAACTCTCAGTTCCTTGTGGATCGATTGCGTTGGCGGAATCATACAGGTACGTAAATCACCCCAAAACTGGCTTTTTTGGTTTGGCCGTCTTTCATCTTCGGTGTTCATTTAACTATGCTCTCGGGTCTATCCCCTCCTACTAATCTAATGGCACATTACGCACATTTATTGAAGCACATTCGAAGTAATGTTTTAATCTTAACTTTGTCAGTACCAATGCAAAGCAATCGAACCTGTTTTTTTTTCCTTTTTCAGGTTGCTCTGATGCTTACAACCTCTCCCGTTATCCTCAGTGGGACACCTTAAACAGTCAGGCAGCAGAACAAGCCAATTCATGCTTGAAGTCTCTTAAAGGATCCTTGTCATACATGAACGAAAAGAACTTCATGACTTATTGTAAAATATTCATTTGGTATCGAAATTCGCTACGGCGTAAGCAGCTCGAGTCCCAAGGTGTAGCAATGTAACAGTTTTCAGTGGTTATACAGTTTTAGAAACCGGAATAAATGGTAGAAAAGAACGCGGTGGTTAAAGTAAAACAGTTTTTAGTGGTTTTACAGTTTTAGCTAGTTTTAGCGTCAAGTGCCTGCTGAAGCCGTCGGTTGAGAATCAGATCTTTCGCCTTAATTAATTCGACTAATTTGAATAGATCGGCGGCCGCTGTGTAACGAATTGTCTCTAGTTTGTCGATACATTTCAAGCTTTATCTTGAATGAAAATTGACCGTAATTTATTTTAGCGTGGTAATACAGTGTGGATTTAAATTAATTTGAACAGGCTGTCCAATGCAAAACGGCCTGTCTTATTTTATTTCGAGCATTCCCGCCCTTTTCAATTTCTTTCTTGTCTGCATCTTGAATGAAAATTAATCGTTTTGAAGTTTCTTTCAAGTTTGTTTCATTCGGCGACTGTTTGTTGGGAATTTGAGGCTTCATCTCATAAAGTAATTGATCTCTTGTTTCTGTTTATTTCCACATTTCGGCATTTTCTCCCGCTGCGAAGAAATGATTTGATTTCGTACAGTTTCAAAACTGGTTTCAACTCTCTGTTTTGTTTTGATTTTTACGTGTTTTGTCTTTTGTTGTTGCTGTGAGCTAATTTTGAACATCTTGAGTTCATTTAACTGATTGCGTCTCAAGATCATTTGAGGTGCCATGGGCAGATTTTGCTTTGTCATGAAAGTATTTAGTTTAACCGTAGGCGACTTTAATTCAACACCGATGATCCACTATAAACTGTACTTTTAATATTTCAGCCGCTTATTTACCAGAATGGAAAAAAATATATTCTTAAGTGCAGTAAACAACACATAACCGTGGAGCTCCGCTTTTAGGCTTGCCTAAATATATATATTAACAAGACTAAATGATAGAAAATAGTTTCTTGCCTTTTGTTTCCCTTTCTTATCTTGATCATGATTAGTAACACTTGACTGACTACAAGGCTGTTCATTGCAATGTAAATGATTTTCTTAAGTCGGACAAAGTTTCGATTGTTTTGTCCGCGTAACGTCATTATTCCGGTTTATTCAGAGTAATTTAAACATACTTATCAAATGAGTTGGGCCTTTTTTGTGTTGCGGTTTCGTTTAAATACCCTTCCTGTTTTGGTACAAATGCTTATGATGGATAGATTTACCGCATTAAGGAAACAAGGCTGCATAGAAAAGGTACATCGTATCGGAAGTGTGAAGATGAGGGATTTTTCTCGTTGGTTTAAAGAAGTGACCTGGTGTAGCACCTAATAATTATTTCATTTTAAATAACTTAAGACGTATAACCACCAACAACTGTATTATTTTCTTGAAATTTATTCCTGTTATTAAGGGTTTTCAATATATAACTAAACCACCGCACTATTTGTATCAAACATAAGAAAGTACACGATAAAATACGCGAAGTTAAGAGCGGACTGGATTCAATTTCCTGAAGCACCTGAATCAAAACTTTCGCCAATGTATTGCTGACCACAATTTGATATGTGGTTTGTCATGATTATGTAATAAAACCCACAATTATGTTTGGCAAAGTGAGCCTAAAACTATCTATGAAGTTGCTGCCGAAACAAGACTATTTTGAAAGAAAATTGAAGCTCTAAAATAATTGAGATCCTCTTTTTCCATGATGAACTTGATTATGCTCTGAAAGATAAGAAGAAAAAGCATGAACTTTTTAGACAGTTGTGGTTTAAAATAACTTCCTAAATAAAAAACGGTTTGCAGTGTACACCCTCTGGAAATATAGCATACTGGAAACCTGTCCACCCAAAAAGTTACATGTAAAACACTAGGCAAGTTTGGAGGTGACCGTCACGGATAAGGCTTGTCATCAAAAACTCCCCTTTTTAAGCTGGAAAAGTCGCGGTAAATAATTGAAAGATTAAAATATGATAAGTCTTCAGATACTAAACCATAAGCCGCGCCGTACTAGAAACAATTTCAAATACAATACTTCTGGGAGCATCACATCCATAAAGAGCCGGGTCTGTAGGGAAAGTTCTTTCGTAAGTGAAGCAATGATAGGCATTGCAACTGCTGTTATGCGCTCGGCCTGTTTGTTTGAAAACCGAAAGGATCATAATGTTAATAGGAACTAGATAAAAAACGCAAAGGTCGCTTTACTTTTTTGTTCGTTTTAAACACCCTGCATGTTGTGTACCATGATAGCCGAAAATCGCGAAACTAAACTAAACGAAGGCCGTGCGAGCATATTATTTTTGCGTTATGCGGAATAATGACATTTAAACAATCATATTTTAAAGAACACTGAAAAAACGAAATTACGTCGCAAAGCAACTTGTTCCTGTACACAATCAGTAATTGTCGATGTCCTTCAATCGGTTCTAAGTATCGCAATTCTTTTTGTTCAGATATTTTTAAATCTACAAATGAATTTACTGCGTGTCCTCCGAGGGGTCCAGTTGTTACCAACCTCATCAAGTCTCGGTGCGACAAAAGACGATGTTCGGTGTTCAATGCTAGCCTTAATGTATACTTTTGTTTATTAGGAGTTCTGTTGTTGATGTCTGAAAAGGAAAGGAAGCAATGTAAACTTTAACCCGTAATTTAGATTTGATCAAAATCTCTATAATAAGTGTATCTTTAACGTACAAACCTTCAAATACGCCTTCGCTAGAAACCGTAGAATGCCACCTTTGTTTGAGTACACCGATCTACAAAATATAATAGATAAAATGAACAGTACGCTACGTTTAAAAACATTATAAACGAGCCAAAACAAAAAAGTAGCAGAGAAAGTACAGTGGAATCAAGATTTTTTCCAATATTAAAGATAAATATTTTTGTTCAAATAATAAGGTAGCTTTAGGAATCGGGGTAAAGTTACAGTGTTCGACTGAGGTGAGGGAAACAGCATTTCAAGGGTTCGAGTTATCAGGAGGTTCGAAAAATAGGGATTCCACCATACACTCACATGTCGTGGCTCCGATATGGGTGGGGCAACGTGCAGCCACAATCCACTATGGTGGAATCCTTGGCCTCTTCGAATGAAATGCCCAAACAAACGCAGTGGTAGCACTCAAAGCAGGTAAGGCACTGCACCATCTCATTGCCACTTGAATTTTGGGTGTTAAATCCTCGCCAAAACACGCACAAGAAAGCATCTAATGCAACACACTTCTATGGCAGAAGGGGGCATATATGATTGAAGGTGTTTCCTTGTCCTGTAAGTGGCAGCCAGATGATGTGAAAAGGCCCCTCTTCCCGGTCTGGCTGGAAGCAATAAGGAGGACTTTGTTTTGTGTTGTACCATACAGCCCCAGACAGTTCGCAGTGCTGTTGTATTGGTTTGTTCAAAAAGCCGGCAGCAGAGGTTACCTGCAAGAGTTCTAAAAAAAACTGCGGATGTTAGTATTGTAATGCCAACTTGCCTGGAGAAACGAGCTGATAACTGGTTGTAATAAGATGATAAAGATGTGGAATTGATTCAAAAGAATGTGAGCCAGTCCTTAAAACGAACAAGTCTCAAGTTAGCTACCAATATCAGTAAAATTCTTTAAGGCATTGAACACTTGGCTTTGGACACTTTTGCGACAATTTCCTGAATGGATTTGCCTTTAATTTCCTGAACTTCGTTTGGTGAAAGGCTCACACTGGCTGCCCACTACAAAGCATCGCCTCTATCACTAAAATTCCATGCATTCTGTAAAAAGAGATATGACAGAAGCACAGAGTAACTCCTTTTAAAGTTATATTGCGAACGGAATATAATTTTTCAAAATACAGTTTAGTTACTTCTAAGGAGAGGGTAATAAGTAACTACAGGAACGGTTAACATGACACTGAGATGACTACTATTCCTACAATTTTAGCCAGTATTGTATTGTAAATAATCATGCAATTCAGCCTTATTAGGCTGCCATGGGATTTTTAATAAAGATATCTATCCATCTACTACAGATATTAGTTTATTGGACAGTTATCAAATATGATTGAAAACCATGTGCACAAAAACTCATTTTGTAATTATCAAAAGTGATCAAAGGATTTTGGGTTTTGCAAGCAGTTAATGTAACAAATGAAGTTGATGAAAAGAAATGAATTAACATGAATGGCAGTTAGTGTTTAGAGGATAACAAAAAAACCACAACCTTATGTTGCTTGCTAAGTAATCTGAGAATATCAAAGTAGCAAATTTCTCTAACAGCTGGATTAAAATATTTCTGTATAACAAGGAACCACATAAACAAGCACCTAAAGAAAGAACTAATAAATAAATTTTCAAAAAATTAATTTAAGATTGATTTACATGCCTCAGTCTCAGCTTTGAAAAGGAGATCCAGAGGTAAACCTCTGTTAAAGTTCACTTAAAACATAAAACAAGGATGTTAAAATTGTACACTAATAAGCTTAGCAAGCATAACAAAAAATAACTGATTGTTCTTACTTCATCAACAATGTGGTCATAGTGAGCAAGACCATACATTGCTGCACCTGGTCTAAAAAATTAAACGTCACTTTCATGCCCAGACATGAGTATGGAAAGTGAATTATAAAAGCAGTTTCCATCCCCACTTGAGGAGAATGGCTCCAGACCAAGCTCACAAATGGACTGGTCAACATAGCTGGAAAATCTCTAAAAGCAATAGAATATAAAGTTAATGACAGCCAATACAATAAAATTTAGAAATGAAAATAATGATAATAGTAACAATAATAATGATGATGATAATCGTTCCAAGTTAATAACTTTTGCTGAACTTTTTACTGCTCAGGAAGTCTGTGCTGATTCTTGCTGCTGATAAGCTGACATAGAGAGATCTTCGGGAGATGTTCCAGGCTGTGAGGAGATAAACTTAAATTCACCTCCCAAGGCAATCTGACCATGCACCCTAAAATGTCCCTTGCAATTTGGGGCTTTATGATTGTATGGATTTCAGTCTAGGAAAGGAAAAAACACCTTGCATTAATAGGTAGATCACAAATTGATAAACAAAATAACATTAATATTAATAGTCAAAGGCTGTTAATAAACTCTCATGATTGTTTGCCCTCGTGATGGATTCCTCATTATAGGCCCCAACCCTAATCATCAAGTTGAAAAAAAAACTTTTTGAACATCACACTAAAGAACTGGAATTGGCCTGGCATTAGTGGACCCTTAAACAAACAATATCCACCTTTTGGAGTTAGTAGGACCAAACTGCTTGGACATAGCCCCCTTCCCAAGCTTCTAGCTAAACAACTGGTATTAAAAGTTTAGCTGACAGCTGATGAAATGACATAGAGAATGTTCAGGAATGGTAAATTCAAAACAAAATACTTGCATCCTAGACTAGATTAAATTGTTAAATAAATAAATGAAATGATGTGTTTGTTTATTTGTTTGCTGCACATACATGCACAAAAAAAGTAATGAACAAAGAGGAGTTCAATTAATAACAGGAAGCTTACATCTTCATTCAGTTTTCCTAGAATACTCAGCATCTTTGATCTTTGGATCTGATTCAGTTTACTGCAGGTTTGCAGTACAGATTGCCACATATTACTGCAGTAAACTGATTCACTCCCAAATTTCTTCTTTACAATGTCCTCAAATACAAGAGAAGGTTAAACGTGATCTTCAGGAGTAGCCAAGGGACAATCGGAAATGGAAGTGGCAACAGCAGGTGTTGATCAAGGAGCAGGAGGGCAAATGGGGCTTGCAAAAAAATCAGGGGCAGATGAGGGAGAATCAGAAATAAATGCAGAAGCTGGTGTTGATGATACAGGAATGGGAATCACAGGACTGTGAGCAGAACCATTTACTGTGATGTCAACCTCTTGAGAGTGCTATTGTTGATTCCAATTTCTGTAGGAATGCATTATTGAAATTAAGTCGTCCAGATGTGGTCGCTTGTTGCTTTTATTTACATCTGTGAACTCAACTTCTTCAGGCCACCAAACTGGTCTGCATGCTTCTTTCCCCCATCTAGGCTCAGATCTCCCTACATGAAAAACATATATATTCTGCAAATTTATGGGAAAATTGACAGTGGGTGCTTAAATTTTTACATTTAACAACTGCGTTACTATTCAATTTAGCACTTTAGAGAAACAAACTTGTGGGTTGTACGATTAGAATAGACAAATTGCATAGCCTTTTAAGTATATCACCCCCAAAATTGTTTACATTTGTGAAAAATGAACCGTTTGTCTAGTTTGCTTTTTCAAATTTCTTTACCATCTTTTTTGACTTCCCTAACAACCATTTTCCTAAGATCTACCACTATAAATTGCACAGGGTCTTCTGGTGGTATATCATCATCAGCTGCCATTTCTTGAGCTTGAACTTGTTGCACTATAGGAAATAAACATTCAAACTGTATTGTACTGTAAATTAAAATCTGGAAGCAGAAAGGTGGGTACTTATAAGAGATGCAAAACAAAGTGATGTTAAAATGCACTCAGAATTTAATGAATTAAACTAGTTAAAATAAGTATTTCTTGTATAGAGAAGTGAATGAGAAATCAGAAAAATATTCCATATCTTCCATACCTTAAAATATACTGTGGGCTGTAAATAACATCAATCAGTGCCTTAAACTGTCAAAGCATTAAACCTGTTGCAATCCAGAACTGGCCTTTCCAAAATGCAAAGCAGAGTGCTGACAGCTTAGTCCTAGCATACCATTCTTGCATCTAAAAGCAAAAAGAGAGAAATAAAGCAAAAATAGAGGAAGAAAGCCAAGCAGACAGAGACAGACAGACAGACAGACAGACAGACAGACAGACAGACAGAAAGGAAGGAAGGAAGGAAGGTAGGGCTAGCTTAGAATAAAAAAAATCCTGAGGTACTGCATTGTTAGGGATGTAGATACAAACAATTTCAACCCCGATATCATGAGCTTAAAAAACAGTTTTTATTTAAAGTCTTGTTAAAATTACATTGGGAAATTCAAATAAATAAATAAATAAATATAAAAAATATATATATAAAATTAAAAAAGGAAACACTGAAATACTTTTGTTTGCATAGACTTCATGTACCGTCTATCCATCTGGTTACGCTTGTTTGAGTCTGTCTCAAACGCCACCTGAAAGAAAATAGAAAATGAAAATCTCATATACAACAGCTTGCAACCTGAACAATGAAATCATACTCCCACACGTGAAATATAAAACTTACAAAAAAAGGACTCTCTTTTTCTTGCACGACCAGCAGTAGCTGGAGGATCCTCCTCGTGACTTTGGGCTTCCTAAAAAAAATAAGGAATATCGAAAATAGATCGGTGTGAATTAAAAAAATTAAATACAAAAATACCACACGATCACGATTCATGGGAAAGTCTGATATGCTCGTTGCAACAAAAGCAAAGAGCTACGGAAGAATGAATGTCAGCGCCGAGAAATATACTTGCTCCTTTTTACAAAATGTGATAAAATTAAAACGCATTCTTTCCGCCATAATGATAGGCCTCTGTAATATGTGGTGTATGTATAATGAAGTGTACAAGCAGCTGGTGGTTATTTTCGTCCCAAAGCCCCTCACGGTTTCAAAATGGCGAATTATCGTGGGACGGGTAGTACTTGGTGTAAGACTGCCCAAAATGTCCCGGGCCACCGCCCATACTATTAGTACTGTAGTAAGACCTATGGTACCCGCAGGAGTTGTGTAGTACCTGTGGTAGCTGTAGTACCTGTAGTAGCTGTACTAGTAGATGTAGTACCTGTAGTGGCTGTAGTAGCTGTAGTACCTGTAGTACCTGTAGTAGCTGTAGTAGCTGTAGTAGCTGTAGTAGCTGTAGTAGCTGTAGTAGCTGTAGTAGCCGTAGTAGCTGTAGTACCTGTAGTAGCTGTAGTAGTAGTTGTAGTACCTGTAGTACCTGTAGTAGCTGTAGTAGCTGTAGTACCTGTAGTAGCTGTAGTAGCTGTAGTACGTGTAGTACCTGTAGTACGTGTAGTACCTGTAGTACCTGTAGTACCTGTAGTAGCTGTAGTAGCTATAGTAGCTGTAGTACGTGTAGTAGCCGTAGAACCTGTGGTAGCTGTAGTACCTGTAGTAGGTGTAGTACTTGTAGTACCTATAGTATCTGTAGTGTCTGTAGTAGGTGTAGTAGGTGTAGTAGCTGTAGTAGCTGTAGTACCTGTAGTAGTAGTAGCTGTAGTAGCTGTAGTAGCTGTAGTACCTATAGTACCTGTAGTACCTGTAGTACCTATAGTACCTGTAGTACCTGTAGTAGGTGTAGTAGGTGTAGTACCTGTAGTATCTGTAGTGTCTGTAGTAGGTGTAGTAGCTGTAGTAGCTGTAGTAGCTGTAGTACCTGTAGTACCTGTAGTACCTGTAGTAGTAGTAGCTGTAGTAGCTGTAATACCTGTAGTACCTGTAGTGCCTGTAGTATCTGTAGTACCTGTAGAACCTATAGTACCTGTAGTACCTGTAGTAGCTGTAGTAGGTGTAGTAGATGTAGGCCTGTAGAAGCTGTAGTACCTGTAGTACCTGTAGTACCTGTAGTAGCTGTAGTAGTAGTTGTAGTACCTGTAGTACCTGTAGTACCTGTAGTACCTGTAGTAGCTGTAGTACCTGTAGTAGCTGTAGTAGCTGTAGTACATGTAGTACCTGTAGTACGTGTGGTAGCTGTAGTAGCTGTAGTACCTGTAGTAGCTGTAGTAGCTATAGTAGCTGTAGTACGTGTAGTAGCCGTAGTACCTGTGGTAGCTGTAGTACCTGTAGTAGGTGTAGTACTTGTAGTACCTATAGAATCTGTAGTGTCTGTAGTAGGTGTAGTAGGTGTAGTAGCTGTAGTACCTGTAGTAGCTGTAGTGCCTGTAGTACCTGTAGTACCTGTAGTACCTATAGTACCTGTAGTACCTGTAGTACCTGTAGTACCTATAGTACCTGTAGTACCTGTAGTAGGTGTAGTAGGTGTAGTACCTGTAGTATCTGTAGTGTCTGTAGTAGCTGTAGTAGCTGTAGTAGCTGTAGTAGCTGTAATAGCTGTAGTACCTGTAGTAGTAGTAGTACCTGTAGTACCTGTAGTACCTGTAGAACCTATAGTACCTGTAGTACCTGTAGTACCTGTAGTACCTGTAGTAGGTGTAGTAGATGTAGTACCTGTAGAAGCTGTAGTTGCTGTAGTAGGTGTAGTATCGGTAGTATCTGTAGTAGGTGTAGTACCTGTAGCATGTGTACTACCTGTAGTATCTGTAGTATTTGTAATACGTGTGGTAGGTGTAGTATAGTAATAGTTTTGCATGGCTGCATCATTGTACAGTATTGCAAAAGCATACCTATTACAATCGAAATGTAAAACAAACAACACCAATAATGAACCAAAAAAAAAATAACTGCATCACTAACATTGAATCATAAATCACTTAAAAAGGGCAAAGATTGGAAAAAGCCAATGCCGTAAAGTTAGAGGAAAGAACACAAGAGTCACCTACCTATACCAATCAGCGTTCGATAAGGAAAGTTTGGACATCATAATGAAAGGTGAGAAGGAAAGCTACTGTAGAGAAAAGGGTATTGACTTTAAAACATACTATTATCATAGAGATAAAATTTATTCTGCTTACCTCTTCACCAGTTGAACAGTGCCGGGGAGTACTCCTGGGAATTATTGGCAGAGGGGAGGGAGGCGGGGGCGCCTCCTGGTTATCAAAATCCCTGACTCTATTCCAGACCAAAACTGTCATGTTTTTACACCTGTTTTCATACATGGCGGCTTAGAAATTATGTCATCATTACTTGGATTGGAACAGGAAAAAAACCTAAATCTTAATTGGTACTTTTCTCTTTCTTTCTAATGGACAAAATCTATTGCCGTTTTCGGACTAAACCGGTGCAAAAACCCTACCCTTTGGGCGGCACATATAAGGGGGTACCAGTCAGGGGCGATGGCTCGAGATAACAGAGAGCGAAGTGCAATTCCCACAAAAGAAGTCTCCGATAAATCTTTTTTTTTGTCTTCTTTTTCAGCTTTAAAGAAACCAGGAGAAGGTTAGACAATGATAGCTATTTTCAAACATGATTATGACATTACGTTATGTAGAAGTGTTTTGATTTATATATTAAGAATTGTTATTTTTTGATATAAACCAGTTAAGTTTACGCCAAAAAAAAATTGATCCGCAATTGATAATCTAGACGTATATTCCGCGAGAGGAAATAAATTTAAAGACCTCAAGTGACCACTAAAAAGTTGCAGTCGTGGGCATTAGCTGACCGTTGCAAAGGGGGCAGGCCTGATCTGTTTGATCTGCAAATGGTTTTGTCGACGAGGCAAGATCGCTAGGGTGTGGAGTACCTGATCTCGCGAGTGAATTGGCACTCAAATTACTATCGTCCTTCTTCTTTGACTTGTTCTTCCATCCCCACTTCGGCTGGGTACCAGTCTTCTTGCGTTCCGCTTTCAGGGCATCAGGTGAGAAGATGGGGTCATTTGCAAGTTCTGCTTCTTCTCTGACAAAGTTCATAAAGGCGCTAAATGTGATTATTTTCTTAGACTTGGTTTGCCTTTCATGAGCATGCCGGCACCATTTCACAGCAGAAATTAGCATTAGTTGATATTTGAAAAGGATGATATTAAAGTTGTAGTCGTTTCAAAAATTACAATTTTAAAATTTGGGGAAAGAGCCATAATGGGCTGTATATATGGCTCTTGAAAGCACCTAATATTTCTTTAAAAAAAATTATCAAGGTACCGTTTTTGATAAAATTCAGAATATCCGCTCCCTAGTATACATATTGGGAAAAAGTGCAATTGGCTGGTCACCCGACAGTAAACGAACCAACTAGAGACATGTTTCTGCGCCGTAAATATCTTAATAACAGATTTCTAGGAATTAATTGAACTTTATGATTAAAAATTAGGCGTTTCAGATAGCGTGAGGTGTTCGGTTTTGGTAACCGTTGTATTTCTTTTTGTATTTGAACCCTATTGCACAAGTTTCAATTTTTTTTAAAGGCTTTTCATGCTTCAGTTTTGTTCCTTTGTATATCTATATTGATCAAGGATGTTTATGTGACGTTTTTCCTTAGTAGCCTGCTTCATACGGACAGTAGTGCTAAATTTTGTTACTATCAACAATTCGGTGTGACTAACAGACTAAAGTGTGTAATCGCACTGTAACTTTTTCTGAAGTTAAAAAAATAACTTTTTTTTCACAGGGTCAGGAGAAGTAGTAGAAGTATTCAGCAATGACGTCGGAGAAGGCGCCAGTACAGATGGGAAGAAAGGAGGCAGTGGTGGCGAAGAGAGCGGAGAAAGTAGCGACGAGAACGACGCAGAAAGTAGTGAAAAGAGCGCAGGAGAAAGTACCAGTAATAGCGAAGGAGAATTAACTAGCGAAGAGAGCGAAAGTGCTAATAACAAAGAGATCAAAGGAGAAACTGATGCAGATGTACCTGAAGAAGGCAGCGACGAGAACAGTGCAAAAGGAAATGGCGAAGAAAGACACGAATGCGGGGACAAGGAGGATGGAAGAGGCATTGATGATGGGGTTGGAGAGGAACCAGGGGCCACACGACGGCTGGAACCTAGGAAGAGAGGCAAGTTAATATATTAATGCTCAGCTATTGTACTATAAATAAACTGAACAGAGGTCCATTCCTATGACATTGGATCTCCCCATAAAGCAACCTTGACTTAATACTGCTCTAATAATACTTTTCAAACATCGGATTAATTTAAATTGTGCAACCTTCCATGAAAACAATTTGTATTCCTTCTTTCTTGCAGGGAAAACAGAAGTAGAGAAGCTGAGTGACAACCTAAGCCATTTTTCTTCCCAATTACCCAAAAAAAGAAAAGGAAGAGACTAACTCACATACGTAACAAATGAACCATTCACACCAAATAGACATGTTTAATAAGTAAAATCCCTAGGTTAAAAAGGAACACAGGGTTCTACACGGATTTAATTGAATTGAATTCAAGACGTTGCGTAATCGTTGCAAAATTTTGAAAATGATAAAAGTGCACTAAACAGTCACAAACCGTTTTAAGCATGTTTAAGGACTCTTCAAGCTTTGGTGTGAATGGAGCCTAATATTTAGTCTTTGAGCGGATAGTTGCCTAGCTATCCGTGCAGAGAACTCGTTGAAAATCGTTCATGCGCCTAGAACTATTGTAAACATAAATAAATGAATAAAGAACTGATGGGAAAATGAAACTTCGGAGCTCAAGTTCTAAACCTTCCCAGAGCTCTTCAGTATTTTAAAATCAATAGATTATATCGTGACAGGCTCAAGTAGCCTCACAGAATTTTGTTCAATTTACCCTTACCAAAATTTGTTTCAAGATTCAATTCTGCGAACAGAATAAAAGATAAATTCATTGAAAAGGTATTATTCTATCGCCATTAACGTTTTTAGGCTTATCACATAGTTCTTTTATTGTTTGTATAGATAACTTTGTTATGTTTTATTGGCAAACATTTCTTTATTTCTAGAATGTTCGTCTTGATTTACATTCTTGATGTGCCTTAAAATGACAGATTGTTGAAAGAATTGTTTTGAGTAATAGCATGGCAAAGACAAGAAAAAAAAAGATTCTGCGAAATAGAGCAGCGGTTAGCTCGAGAAACTTATGAGTTTCCCATTAGTTAGGTAGAGACTTCAATAAGAATAATTTCTTAAGAAAAGTATCTGATCATTAGTTATCATTAGCTCTTGTTATCGATTAATGTGGCAATAAAAGTTTTTTACATTTGAATACAAGTCTCTCTGTTGGCTTTTTCCAGTCAGTCACACTCGGTCGTCTTAAAGTCGCGAGAAGGGGGTGGGGAAGGTGAATATATCGTTTTCCAACTACGTTTCCGGACTCGCTTGACAGTGCCGTGATGTCACATAGTAAAGGGTTAAAGCCTCAGGGGCACCCAAAGACTGTCTCCTTTAAAGTATGTTGGAATCACTTTTTACGCAGTCCAGAGTTTTCTTTTCTGCACCCTAGAAATGTATTCTAAGCGGCACTACAAAATTGTTATCGTTTAGGTCATTAGAGATTTCCACAAGCAGGCAACTTTTTGGCAACTTCTCGTATTTGGAACAACATCTTTCCTTTATTGCAACTATTGGCTTTTGGATTAAGATTTCTCTAGAACTTTATCATAGTGTTTGAATTAGCCTTTGTTCCATATTTCACAATGTTTTGTAGACAATTTGCGAATTACCAGTAAAAAAAGGAGACAAATACTCCTCCCCTGAGGCACATGAAGGGCGCAAGGTCAGTCAGCGAATGATTGACGCAGATTCTCACTCGACTGACTCGAGTGTCTCGGGTGAAGAAGGTCATTAAGGAATGTTTTTGGCTCATTACATTTCCTTCGTGATTTTAACTCCGGAAAAAGTTATTAAGCAACGCTGGTTGCGCTGAAAAAAATTGCACGAAAATTCTAAGAAATCTTACTTTTGTTTGTACAATTTGCATATTTTCATAACTTCAGACCAAACAAAGATTTTGTTTTTGAGCAACCGTTTGAGTAAGTTTTGTTGCAATAAGCAACTTTTGATTGTTTTTGGCAACTTTTGAGCAGTTGTTTGAGAAATAATGTGAAACTTTTTGGAAAATCTCGAGCAACTTATGGAAAGCCCTCCCGGTCTGACCGGTCATCCTAGAGGAACTTAAGTCAGTTTTCACAATTACAAAGGTTTCAGTGTTACTTTTGCGAAAATTTTAGTTTCAATTTAACGATTTACGCAAGTGAGTATTTTTCTGGTGACCTCTCTCCATCACATTTTAGAATCCAAAAAAAACTTTAGGTGACCATTTTTTAACAAAAATATTGTAACCTGGGAACTGATTTTGAAACATTAAAAATCAGAATTGGTAGGGAATTTATTAGGTATAAAGCATCGAAAATTGTAAATGAATGAAAGGTCCATCTAGGAATTTTTAGTCTTCCTCAAGCAAAAGAAAATTCTTGGCAATATTTGCTTCTCCGAACAGATATTTAGCAGAAAATTGTCCTTGGGTGCCCCTGGTAGCCTCGCCGGGTCAATTTTGTGCAATTGAGAATGGGACATCACAGTCGTAAGAACAAGATAGGACGCGTAAAAAAATATAAAAGCTAGAAAATATTCCTATATATCACTAACTTCATCAAATGTGTGTGAACCTTGACGTTCCTTTCATAAGCTTGTGCAAATCGTCTTTTGTACTTTGTAGAAGGTTCCATTCAGGACTCACATACCTACGTTTATATTCTATATATTCTCTCGCCCATTAGTTTATATCAATCCCTTTGAGTATAGACTCGGTTTCACTGCCTTACGCCTAATAATTATCCAAGTTTGATCGATTGACTAAAGTGAGACTAGTCGATCTAAATGCTTGGAAAATTTGTTGGAAGGTAGAAAGGAATCTTTACAATTCCTTACACCACTGGACGCCCCTACTAAGGCTGCTACAGGTACTCCAGATACCACAGCTACTACAACTGCTACAGATACTACAGGTACTACACCTATTAAACCTACTACAGCTACTACACCTACTACAAGTACTACAGATACTAATGGGACTACAGGTACTTCACCTACTACAGCTACTACAGCTACTACACCTACTACAGATACTACAGCTACTACACCTGCTACAGGTACTACACCTGCTACAGGTACTACACCTACTACAGGTACTACAACTACTACAGGTACTACAGCTACTACAGCTACTAGACCTACTACAGACACCACAGATACTACAGGTACTACACCCACTACACCTACTACAGGTACTACATGTACTATAGGTACTATAGGTACTACAGCTACTACAGGTACTACGGCTACTACAGCTACTACAGCTACTACAGCTACTACAGCTACTACAGCTACTACAGCTACTACAGCTACTACAGCTACTACACGTACTACAGGTACTACAGGTACTACAGTTACTATAGGTACAACAACTACTACAGTTACTACAGGTACTACAACTACTACAGCTACTACGGGTACTAAAGGTACTACAGCTACTACAGACACTACAGATACTATAGGTACTACAAGTACTACACCTACTACAGGTACTACAGCTACCACAGGTACTACGGCTACTACACGTACTACAGCTACTATAGCTACTACAGCTACTACAGGTACTACAGGTACTACAGCTACTACACGTACTACAGGTACTACATGTACTACAGCTACTACAGGTACTACAGCTACTACAGGTACTACAGGTACTACAGGTACTACAGGTACTACAACTACTACTACAGCTACTACAGGTACTACAGGTACTACAGCTTCTACAGGTACTACATCTACTACACCCACTACAGCTACTACAGGTACTACAGGTACTATAGGTTCTACAGGTACTACAGGTACTACAGGTACTACAGGTACTACAGGTACTACAGCTACTACTACTACAGGTACTACAGCTACTACAGCTACTACAGCTACTACAGACACTACAGATACTACAGGTACTACACCTACTACACCTACTACAGGTACTACAGGTACTATAGGTACTACAGGTACTACAGGTACTACAGGTACTACAGGTACTACAGCTACTACAGCTACTACTACTACAGGTACTACAGCTACTACACCTACTACACCTACTACACCTACTACAGACACTACAGATACTATAGGTACTACAAGTACTACACCTACTACAGGTACTACAGCTACCACAGGTACTACGGCTACTACACGTACTACAGCTACTATAGCTACTACAGCTACTACAGGTACTACAGGTACTACAGCTACTACACGTACTACAGGTACTACACGTACTACAGGTACTACACGTACTACAGCTACTACAGCTACTACAGGTACTACAGCTACTACAGCTACTACAGGTACTACAGGTACTACAACTACTACTACAGCTACTACAGGTACTACAGGTACTACAGCTACTACAGCTACTACAGCTACTACAGCTACTACAGCTACTACAGCTACTACAGGTTCTACAGGTACTACAGGGTTACTACAGCTACTACAGCCACTACAGGTACTACATCTACTAGTACAGCTACTACAGGTACTACAGCTACCACAGGTACTACACAACTCCTGCGGGTACCATAGGTCCTACTACAGTACTAATACTATGGGCGGTGGCCCGGGACATTTTGGGCAGTCTTACACCAAGTACTACCCCGTGGGACACTCGTTAAATCATATCTCTTGTGACTCGTCTTGGTTCAGCCCTGACACTGGCCATCGCTCTTCGGAATCATGTTTTTCAGGGTGTCACCTCTGTATTGTTATCGATTTGAATGTGAAAGCTGCCTCATCAAACGTTCTCACAGTTGTACGTTTTACTCCCCTTAACTATACAACAGATGCACGTGAAGTCATAGACTGGCTTTTATTTTGTATTAGTTAACTCCAAGGAACAAGCGGAACGCAAACATCGTCATGTTGATATTTTAGGGAAGGAGAAGGTGATGACGACGAGGAGCTGCCGGAGGAAGAGTCTGCAGCTTTTAGTGAGTGAAATATTTTCATCTGGTAAAAATTGAACATAGCAACCTTGATTTTTGAATGCACATCCACAAGAATAATCAAAGTTAACTCTATTTTTCGCAGTAGATCAGTATGTTCGTGTTGAACGTGATAATTTTACTCCATTTGAATGATAGTTTTGTTTGAATGTGTAGTTGTTGACCCCCCCCCCCCACGTTTCCCTTAGCTTCTGCTGCTCCCAGTTCTGCTTCCCCTGTAGTTAGTAGCTTTAGACTTTTCAAAGAGCATTAGGCTAATTTTTCAGATGATGAAGCTGTTAACAGGCCTGTAAATTATTCTTTTCATGATTTCCAAATGACATTGTGAGACAGTTTTTGAGAATTATGAGTCACCTGTGAATACCAAGGTGAAACCAGCCCCCTGTTTCTCTTCCTAACCCACCTCCTCCCCAAGTTGGTGGAGTTTAGGAGTATTTCAGTTTTCCAGTTTTCTCTGGGAAATAGATATGCTTGGTGGTATGTCTACAGAAAGGCAGAGAATCTTTAAGAGTTTAGTCTTACCATAGTGCCCCATAGTGTCAGAAGTACATTCATGCAAATGATGATTCCAATTGCTGCACAGTGTGTCATACTAAGGAGTGTTGTTATGATAGTTAAATATTTAGCATACTATTTTACCCTCTGCTTGATTTTAACCATAGGCAGTGGTTTAAGATTTTTTGTTTCCTTAAAGAAAAATACCAAAGAAGAATAAAAAATGAGAAAAAAACAAATTGAAAATGTGAAGAAAGGAAATACAGAATACCATAGTTGCCACTTTATAGCATTTATCTTTGTCAGCCATGAGGTATGATAGTTGTGTTTTAATTCTTAATTTGTCGGACGGGCCTCCCATTGAATGGTAGGGATAGTGAAAGGCAAAATTATTCACTTGGTAACACTTCAAGTACTGTCCCTGAGCTGAAACACCCCTTATTTTTGTCCAAAAATACTCTTTCACTGTTGATTGGGTAGTTACTGACAAGGGCATACTTAAAACATAGGCATGCTATGCATGCAAGAAAAAAAAAAAAAACCTTCTAGTTTATCAGAAATAACTCAGAGAAACATTTTAAGGTCTATTGCCACTGGTGTCTGAATAATTGTTAGCAAAAATGAACAACATTAGTGCAGAAAAGTGGTGAGAAAAGTATCATATTTCAAAGCATAACAACATGGGCTCTTTATTTGGTAATTGCCTATCTGTACTTTGCCTCATTTGTGTGGAATACATGATAAGATGCAGGCTGTCTAGAAGGAATTGACATGTGACGGGATGAAGTCCTGGGCAGCTAAAAGTGAATTTGATTGGTAAATCATATCTTAGCACATGAGAACTGCATGGAAAATTGACTCAAAGTAGCATTTAGTTCCATGTGAAATTTTTTCAGTGGAGTGGGATTATCTTGTAAAATTTAGGTTGTTTACTGGAAAATGGCAATTATCTGAGAAAGTCTAGTTCATAGCAACAAGTTAACATGTAATTGTATCAGGAAAATACCTTTTAAACACAAGATGACTAACAGAAGCATGGAGAACTTTTAAAAGCAAAAATAAATATATAGTCCACATGACAGTTGACACAGAAAGTAAATATAACTTTGTGATTTTTTCAGCTTTTGCAAAAAGAGCAATCAAAAGGCAAAAACTAGATTATTGATCAAATCTGCTTTATGCAAATGCTTTGCACAATTTTTATCCCAGTCAACAAAACACTAGCCCTTCCAAAACAAAAGTTCTAGTGATAATTTCATGAAAGGCCTTGAGCCAATGGCATGTGCATTGTAAGTGAAGGAGTGTTACACAAAACATGTTTTAACTTCTAAATGGTAGAAAAAAATTCCCTGATCACCTTTCTAACCTCCTGCAGGTCATAGCAATGAAGTTCTTAGAAGAAATTAACTATTACACTGGGTAGATGAGCTCATAGTTCTTTGTTAATGCTATTCTTGGTGTTTATCAATGTTAGTTTGATTCCATTGCAACATATGACAGTACCCTAATTTTATGATGTGATTGGCATGAGGGACAATACTGTGACACTTTGATTGGTGCAAGCATACCTTATTGCTGTGATGTGATTAGTGTGAGATACATACCCTAATGCAGAAGTCAGGTTATACAAGATACATACTCTAATGCGCCCATCCAAGATAAATACCATTTGATATGCCAACATAGGGTTACATATTTAATATTTTTGCTAATAACTCAAAAATCATTAAAAATGAACCTTTACTCTTTTTCAGGAAATGTGAATTTTCAGGAAATTCTGATCTGTCTGAGTCAGAGCATCTGCTGTATTTATCACTCTTCAGGGGAACAAGCCCCTAAAACTCAGTGCTACGGTTCAGGCTCAGTAAAACACATGCATGCATCATATCTGTTGACATGGTTCAAACAAGAGGTAAAGAAAACTTGTGAATTGTGCCATTTAAGTGATATCAAGAAAAAGGGCAAACCATATATGCTGAGGTAATTGTTATTTCTAAGCCCTTTTCTATTGAGTTGTATTGGTTCAGTTGATCTTCATTTTACCAGGGTCAACATTTTTGTTTTCATTGTCACCTTTGGAACCTTTGCCATACCCCTCCCCCCTTGGTCCTCTATTTCCCCCCCCCCTCTCTCTTTGAACTTTTGTCTCTCTCTTCTCCCATGTTTCTGTTGGGAAATTGGGCAAAACAAAGGTGTTTGATAGATTAAGGATTTTTCTTTACTGAATGAAGTAGAGGAAGCAAGACAGTGGGCTACAAAGAAAATTGAATTTTTTCTGAACCAAAGTTAAAACCATATCCTTGTACTATTTCCAGATTTTCACATTTCTAGACTATCAACTTAAGATACATCCAACTAAGCTAAAGAATTATTGGTGTATTTCCAGAATTCCACATTTCCAGACTACTGAGATAAATGTAAGTTAAAGACTAATTTGTATATTTCTAGATGTACCAAGTTAAAATGCTTGTGAGTAAGCTAATTGACATATTACATATTTTTACACATTTTTCTCTAAGGTGATGAATTTGATGTGCAGCACATTCCATTGTGATGACATGTTCTGTGCTCTTCTACCCCAAGTTAAAGCCCAATTTGTTTCTATTGAGACACAGAACTCCTAACAATAATTGCAGATGTGCACATCTTAACCCTTTGCTTCCTGGAAGTGATTAACATGTAGCTTCTCCTTGTTGTATCCATAAGGTAATGAGAATACCTTCAAGTTTTTATCTTGATCTAACCTCAAATTCTTGTAATTAATTTACAATGAAATGTATAGCAGCTGAAGGGGAGAAGTAGCAATCAGTCCTTGGGAGTTAATGGGTTATAAGCTTCAGAGAACAGAAAGCATTATGGTTATAAATGTTTTGAATACTAAAGATTAAAATTGTCAGTAGCTGACAGATTCACGTGTTCATGTAAATAGGGTATTGAATATTTGTTAACTTGTGAAAGAAACTTGATTGAAAATAGGGTCAAGCAATTTTTCATTGTGTGTTAACCCTTTAAGCCTTCACTCCCATGAGTGACCAAGACAGAATTTCTCCTTACAATATCAATACAATATCAAGCAGACAAGTGATGGGAATCGAGAAAATATCAGCTAGGGGAGGGGATTATTAGTTGATCCAATACCGAATTCTCCAAACTAAACATGCATATTATGAAAAACTAAACATGATTGTGTATGATGAAAATTTGGAGCAGAATTTTCAATATCTGGTTGGGCATTTATTTGAGGTAACAAGCTATTTTCATTTAATTTTTTGAAGATGTTTTATTGCTGGTTTAAGACAGGGTGTGAAATTTTGGTCTAGGTTTAAAATAGGGTTGGAATAATTTTGTATTTCAACCTAAGGTAGGGCAATAGTTGATTTTAAGAAGGGTGCTCTCTCTGCTGAAGAGAAGGCACTACTGGAAAAAGCCTCTATTTTAGCTGATCATGTTTCTCAGATAAATTATTTATAGTTTCGTGTGATATTGAGAAGGCTTTACCAACCCCCCCCTTCCCCCACCCCACCCTCATCGCCTTCCTTTGTCCAATTATTTTTTTGTTTTGAAACTTATTGTAAAGCTCTTTACTCTGTCTGATATGTCTAACCATAGGGGCCGAATTGACAGCAACACAAAGAGTAAATCTGCTTACATGATTTATTCAACAATCATCTGATAAACTTAGGAGTTCTGCTTTTATCTACAAATACTAGTCAGTGAAATCTCAACTTTCAGAGTTTTTCATTTTATCATGATAATAGTAACAGGCAAAAAATATGTGCAAAAACACTCCAATATTTAAAGCTACTGCATACACCTTAAAAAAATTGTGTAACGTAATAAATGTCCCACACCACTAACCTACAATAAAGTCTTTTGTCTTTGAAAAGTAATGGGTTTCCTTATTTACAATTTGTTTACAATTTCATCAGCAGACAGTATGAAACTACTCGAACCGGATCTCTTTGATCGAAAAGAAAAACAAACAGAAAAAAAAAACAACCCTAGGAAGCGATCTGTATCGTATTTACTCATCTGATCCGCCTATAATCTCTTAAAGAACTTCAATAAACTAAACAGAAAACTATTTCTTATGACAGACCAAAGTGGTCAAATCATACAGAAGCAAGCAGTAAATTTAAGATCGAAATAAACCAAGCATGAAATGATAAAGTTTCCTGAGAGGTCCGAGGTTTGTTTGTTTTCTATGCAGTAAGTTTTGTGTTTTAACTTCAATGTTGATTGGTTCGTTTACAAAAAAAGACACTTTGACATCCTTTGTTCTCAATAAACATGTTCATTGGTTCATTTTTCTTCATTTCGATCCGGTTCAAATAATCTCTCTGCTCTGAGCGCTTCACAAACTTTGTTGTCTTTCGTTCATTCACGATTTTAGTGGTTGTGTTGTAATTGTCACTGAGCTGGTTACCTCACATTTTGAATTGTAAGTGATTATTTAACTTTTTTTTCCAGATTAAGCAATTATTTGTGAATTGGCGATGTTAGATAATAACGCGACAGTTAGACTGACTATTGCTAAGTAAATTCTCTGCGTGTTGTATACCTGCTTCTGTGATGTTATTTGCGAAGAGGTATAACGTGCGTAGCTGACAGTTGTTGTTGTTGATGGCTTCAGCCAAGTGCTGTGCTCCAATGTCTGAGATGTTATTGTATGTGAGGATTAACGTGCGTAGCTGGCAGTTGTTGTTGTTGATGGCTTCAGCCAAGTGCTGTGCTCCAATGTCGGAGATGTTATTTGCTGAGAGGTTTAACGTGCGTAGCTGACAGTTGTTGTTGTTGATGGCTTCAGCCAAGTGCTGTGCTCCAATGTCTGAGATGTTATTTGCTGAGAGGTACAACGTGTGTAGCTGACAGTTGTTGTTGTTGATGGCTTCAGCCAAGTGCTGTGCTCCAATGTGTGAGATGTTATTGTGTGTGAGGTCTAACGTGCGTAGCTGACAGTTGTTGTTGATGGCTTCAGCCAAGTGCTGTGCTCCAATGTGTGAGATGTTATTTGCTCTGAGGTCTAACGTGCGTAGGTGACAGTTGTTGTTGTTGATGGCTTCAGCTAAATACTTTGCTCCTTCGTCTGTCAATTGATTTCCTACGAGGTGTAACCAGCTCAGTTGAGATTTACTACATTTTAACAACTTACCAATTTCAAAACAACCTAACGGACCAAAGCTATTGCCCCCCAAACCTAAATGTGAAATTTGTTGAACATTCTTAATTGCAGTAACTACTGAAGCACAATCCACAGGTGTGAGATGACAACGATTAAAATTTACCAAATTAAAGTTAAATTGTTGTAGTTTTCTCTGAACTATTTCCTCCATCTCACTACTTTCGTTAATGCATTTAAATAATGTCACTGCTAAATGTTTTTTGTCTTCAGTCGGCCAACAAGTTAGTTTCCTTGGCTCCATATCCTCTGTCAACTCTTCGTCGTACCACTGGCTTTCTTTCTCTTTAGTTTCTACAGGAAGAAGGTCTGTGATGATTTCGCTCGGTAGGTTTTCTTTCTCGTTCATTAGTCCTGCTAGAAACTGAAAAACCAGCTGCCATTTGCCGTCCGCGATGTTCGTAGAAACAAAGTTCCTCAGTTCTGTTTCATCCATGTTTGCTAGGTGCCTCGCAGCGAAAAACTCTTGCATTGTTAAATGAATGAAACAGAATTGTTGTTCACGTTTTGACGCGGCAGTTTCACGGTCGGGTAAGCGGTGAAAAAGAGCGCTGCCTTCCAATCCGCGTACTTCGTTTCCCCCGAAGACCAGCCTTCCTTCTTTAATTCCTTCAAATGCCATTTTTTCAAGTTTCTCGAATTTCTTTTGAACGTTAGGGGGCAAATTATCTGATTCAAAATCTTCGCGAGTGAAATTCTTGCCACGGAATTCTTCGTTGTGTCTTAAGTAAAATATTTTCACTGCCTTCTTGTAAATATCTGTTAATTTCGTTGGTAGGCTAAGACTTTCAGAACCATAGAACTTCACCATTTGAAAGAGAGTTGAGCAAATGATGAAGCAACTCGCAGGAATGTAGCATAGAGAGAGAATGTTCCTGTTGCCGCCGATGTGTCGCCATATTGTTTTGCCCGCATGCTTGTCCTCCTCAGCAAATTTGTTTACGTACTCTTCGACTTGTTTGGATGAGAAGCCGAGGATCTCGAAGACTTTGTCGAAATCAACACGCTCGATGCATGACAAAGCTGTAGGTCTTGTGGTTGTCAAAACGGCAGCTCCGTTGAGTAGTTTCCCAGTCGCAAGCTTCTCGTATAGAGCATACAAGGGCATCTTCTCATCTATGCGGTTTTTGAATTGAGGCTCGAAATTTTCCTCCCCTATCTTTGAATTAGGTTTAAATTCATCGATTCCATCGAAAATAATCAGAACTCTTTGGGGGTTCTCAAGGATGTAATTCCAGACTTCATCATCCATGTGATTTGAGGGGGAATGTTCTGACGATGTGAGTAGTTCCCGGAGGCTAAGGTCGGGTGCCGCGTTGAATGTTCTGAATTTGATGAAGAAAGTAGCATCAAAATGGATGTTAACATCAGATGATTCATGGAATACTTTGTTAAATGCCCAGTCTCTGAGGAGTTTGGTACAGCAAAGTGTCTTTCCGATTCCGGGACGACCAACAATCAAAACGTTTTTGTTTTCGTTGTTAAGAATGTCCTCCGGCCCTCTAGGTGTTGTGTTTTTCTCACCAGCTCTGGTGTAAACTCCCAGTTTCTCCCTTCTGCCTCCAGAAAAATCATATTTGGCTCTGTTTGGAACAACGACAAGGTTTGTGTAAATCTGATCCAGGGTCAAATGTTTAGATGGGTGTCCTTCGCCGGGAGTATTTGAAAAAGGCGACCGGAGTTGGGGAGGTCGCTTTGTCTCATCTCTAATAATTTTCTTTGTATTGTCTATGAATTCCTGAAGCGGTGGTTTTTGGAGTTGTTGAGGCTTGCTTGGCAGATGTGGGATGTTCGTTTCCTGTTCTTTACTTTCCTCTTCCTGGTGTTGTTCTTGTGGGGCGTTCGTTTCTTGCTCTGTTCTTTCTTCTTGAGGCTTGCTTGGCAGATGTGGGATGTTAGTTTCATGTTCTTTACTTTCCTCTTCCTGGTGTTGTTCTTGTGGGGCGTTCGTTTCTTGCTCTGTTCTTTCTTCTTGAGGCTTGCTTGGCAGATGTGGGATGTTCGTTTCATGTTCTTTACTTTCCTCTACCTGGTGTTGTTCATGTGGGGCTTTCGTTTCTTGCTCTGTTCTTTCTTCTTGCTGCGGAGGTTCAGGTCTCAACACAATCGATGTGGTAGCATTTTGCGAACTGGCATGGGAGGGATTCAGGTGAGCCTCTAGAAACTTGGAATTTTTCATGAAACTATCCTCTTTCCACGCTCGTAGCAAAATATAGACAGTTTCTAACAGAATGCCAAAGAGAAAAATTCCGTTCACGACAAGAACAGCGCGCATCCAGGAGTTTTTCTTAGTTGCTCGTTGATTATGACACTCGTACCAGACGCCAGTAGAATTCCTTGGCTGACTCCCTCCAGAGGTTAGATAACAAGGAAAGTTGGGGGGAAAGCCCAGAGGATAAAGAAACTGACTTTGTAGAACTATGAAGAGAACTTTTAAAACAATCCTTGCGAAAAGTTGAAAGCAGTAAGCGATGAACAGCTTTTTCCCAGAAAGTGCGTTTCTTTGGTCGCGCAACTGCCCCTCGAGATCACCGTTACGAGCGCTTGGCGACAGTTGATCGACTGTAGGGCTCGCTATTTGGGAGTAAATAACACAGACAGTTCCGATGAGGAAGAAATTCATGATCACGAAGGCATAGATAGGAACATCGTGTTTGTTATACTGCTTCTCGTATAACTCGAAACATCTTCCACGGACAAGGTCGATGTTCCTACTCTTCGCCACGTCACAGCGGAAATCATACCTGGATTCGCTGTTTTCTGCGTCTGCAAAAATGCCAAGGAAGATTACACCGATCAGGATCCAAACAACGACAGCGGCATGGCTAACTGTGTTAAACGTTTTTGGTTTAAGTAATTCCTTGAGATTATCCATTGTTAGCGTTTGTATTCTCACTGTTTTCGATCAGATGAAAATCGCATTATGTCGTAAGTTGAAATAATGAAAGTATGGTGACTTCCGGTCAGTCATTGCTACAGAATTCACAGTTTCATTATGGGAAGAGCTGCAATTTTAATTCTTGACAAAGTTACAGCTGTCAACTATTCAATGGTTTGTTTCCACCTGTCATCTTTTCTCGATCACTCGGGAAGCTGATATGGGAAACGGAGAGAGGAAACTCCCTAAACATATCTCTACTTAAGGGCAGAAATGCACGCGGTGACCGAAATGGCAGAATTGACGAAACTTTGTCAAACCGAGTGGTTGTTCATGGATTTGACGATTTTGACGAATTGTAGTTAAATTCGTCAGAGCGAAATCAGCTTGGCGGATTTAACGATTTTGACGAATTTCCGCCGTTTTTGTTACTGCACGCATTTCTAGACTTTTTTCGGAAACTGAAATGGACACGTGCTACAAGTGTCATTAATCCAAAACTATTTTGATAGAGGCTTTAAAAAGACAATCACAAGTATGGTGAAGGCTTTTGCTTTCTGAGGCAAATTGCACGCTTAGTAGTGTAACCAGAAGAGATGTGACTCGTCGCTGCACAATCTCCTTCACCTTCCCCCTCTACCTAAGCCAAAGTAATTTTCTAACTAATTACGAGCGCCTCTAATCACGCTTTGGTTGTTCGACTTTCATTTTTCTCACCAGTTTTCAAGATCGTGTAATTTTTCGATTGACTTGTACGACTGCCAACCGTGATACAGAAGTGAAGACATAGGAGACATTCCCGTATGAAAATGAAACCACGGATCATTTCCAGCGTCAAAGGTTCTCTATTGTACTGATTTTTAGAGATTGACATTGATGCAGAGTACCCCGTCATTTGTTTGTTTGTTTGTTTCTTTTGGTTTCATTTTTTTTGCGAAAGTTAAGGGATAAGAATAAGCACTAAGAGTGAAGAAACGATGCAGTTGCAGAATAGTAGGTTGTGAAAAAATTCAGGCTTCGACGGGATTCGGACCCGCTCCTCCCAGATACTAGTTGAGCACCGTCGGACCATCTAACCTGAGGACCTACTTAAATTTGGCTGTTCCCTCTTTCTTCATGCGGCTACGCAGCTCAGTTATAGTCTCGGAAGGCACGGGCTTGAAACTCCTCCGATTTTGAACCTTCTCAGGATTTCAGGCTTCTTTTTGGCAATCACTTCAACTGCAACTTATCTGAGAAGATCGGTTCTTCTCCCTTACAAAGTGGTACTTTATGTGGCGAGAACTTTTATGATTTTGGTGAGACGGTATTTTGCGAGGTTATATTTTTGCGATCTCAAAACAAGGCCGGCAAATACAAAAGAAGGCAATTAAAATTCGTGATTCAAGCGTTTCAAATTCATTTTAGTTTCCAAAATGTCGTAACTTTTGACGACTGGACGAAAGATATTCGAAGGAGTTTGACCAATCTAGCCGATTCAGATGAAGATGATAGCGAGAATCTCTACTCCATATGCGAAAACCTTTGCAAATTAAAGACAACACTTCACAACAGAAGGTACAAAATAAACTGAATTACTAGTAAGACCAGTTAATAAAATTTGTGTATTTGCTGATACACATCCTGTATATGTTTTTTTTTTTCACATTTCAGATCATTTTTTCTGTTATTTGAATGTCCTATAGGGAATTAAATTTCGCGAGAATTTTCATCCGCTGGACAATGATTTCACCTTTTTAACTCGTGAATTGCGCGCATGCGCAAGAGCGAGTTATAGATACGATGTGGGGAATAGCATTCGCTCGCTCGATTGGTCGATTCCTGTAAACTTTTTTTAGATTTTAGGCTTTTGAGTACATTTGATAGTTTTTGGCGAGTAATAAACAGACGAAATGGCGACCTTTGTTGCTAAGAATAGTGGTGGGGTGAAAAAGAAGCCAATGATAATCTTAAAAGAGTTTTTTTTTTCGTTTTAGTTTCAACAAGCGGCGCCAGCGACTGGCAAGCATTCAAGGATTCACACTGAAATAACAACAACCTTCGTTTTTCATAAAATTGTAATTTACAATCCTTGAACTTGAAAACAATCCGAAGATTTATTGAAAATATCACTTACTGCGAAGCGCTCGGAGTTTACAGATGTTCAAAAGCTTTTTCTGTTATAGCGTGAGATTGAGGACAAAATTGATCATTACGTTTCGTCGCGTGTGTTTTTCCTGTGTGAAGCAACAAAAGATGCCGGCGACTGACTAAATAACAAGTTAACACGAAAATCAAATAACACTTAGACAAACAAGTTTAGCTACCGATTTTCAGTGAATTTTTAAAGAACAATTTTCTTGTAGGTTTCAAGACAATTTGAAGATTCAACATACATACAACGTACTAAAATGCGAAAGTTACACACCACAAAATTGATAAATAGGCCTGAAATGAAATTCTATCTTGTTATTGATTATACGTTGCCTAGCACGTGACTTAAATCTACCCAGGCGGAGATCTAAAATGACGGTGGCAGGCTTGGCTTAGTTATATCACTCAAAACTCGTTCCCGTTTGTCTCATTTGATAAAGAGGGAATCGTTAATGTTTTCATTAAGACAGTATTGCCTTGATTTTCTAATATTTACAACGAAAGACAGTAAATTTCACTTTTCACCCACATTTACTTCCAACCTTTTCTTTTGAACCAGAAACAAAAATGATAGACGTTTAAAACACATGACATCATCCACCTTGTTAAATGTAATAGCGTGATCATTTCAATTGTAATGCCTTCTTGTCCCAACGTTACTTTGTTTCTTTGCTACATTAGCGAACACTGAACTACTGCTCGTACTCTAGATGACAATCAACCACAAAATTCCCTAAACCAGATAACATTAAACATAATCTCAAAAATCATGTGTCAATTCACGAGTTTGCTCACAGAGCACTTTGATTTCTACAGTTGCGAAAAAGGCGAATTTAAACACCAATAATGTGTACCACCCACAAGCCAAAATAGATCTCATATAGATCTCGTATAATGCAGTTAACAGTATCGCTATACACCTCGTTCTTACAAATCGGAATATTAGCGCGCATCGAGTAATTCTTTTAATAAAAACAGCAATTTCCTTATATTTTCTTTTAGTTTAAGGTGGCTGAAAAAAGTTTTCCGAAACACCTACTGACTGTATTGAAAGCGCTCAAAAACCAACACTCCCTCTTCGGTCTCCTCGCTGAGGTTGAACCAATTTCACACTTGTTGACTAAAGGATGGAAATAGTGTGCGTGACTTGGCAATCGTTATTATTATGCTAATGTTATTAAACAATTTTTAGGGACTGTATCGGAAACTCCTCGAGCGGTATCCTCGCAACTTCAAGATTTTCTTTTTCGCGATAACGCGCCACTGTTGGGGAAAATTTAACGACTTCAGTCTAACCGTTTCAACGTTATGATGCTGCTAAGTTTACATTTGACTGATCTGAATCAACGTAAAGAAATCGAAAGATTACGTTTTGTTTTTCGTTGGACAAATTTTCAACATGTTCTCCTGTTTGTTACCAATTGGCGACTTTTGTCGAAATTTCAGCCGCCAAATATTCTCTCGCAATGGCGACCAAAATGGTTGGGGCTTGGGGAACTGCGCTAGAGCCTGGAAGATGCTATATTATAAAATGATATGGACCGTTGGCAATCCTCGTAGTTTTATTTAGGTTTGTTTCTGGCAAGAATGTAAAAGGTGGAGTATGTTTTCAGGGAGATTTGTTTTCAAATTAAAATAATTGAAATAAAAGTATTAGATCCCAAGTTTTGTTTGCATTCATAATTAATAGAGCTAAGCATTTGGCGTCATAAACAAACCACATTACCACAGTTTGAAATGGAAAACAAAACAAAACAGTTTTGGAAGTGTTTTTTTTTTCTACTTGGCACCTTGTTTTTCTCTGAAGTCTCTTAAATGCTTTATTTGCGTCAGCTACAACTTCAGAAGTATTTATCTTTGCTTCCTTTGAGTTTATTTTGGCTTCTTCGAAAGAAGAGAATAAATGAAACCTGAAGCGGACCTTTTGATTTGCTAATCAGACTAAGAGACAAATTGACAGTGGTCGTAATTAAAATATTTGGGAGGCATTTTTAAAAGTTGACATGCACACCCTTAAACCTGTTATACCGCTGAGGAAGGGGGGCATCGGGGTCTATTAGCAGCCGCAATCATCCAAAACCACACAACCGCAAAAAAATTGGATCAAAACCGAAAACCGCATGCAAAACAGTCTTAAAAATTTCAACATCCTAGTGATCAAAACCCTGATCGATCTGATGCAGTGGTGACAAGTGGAGCATACAGAGCTTTTTGGGGCTATTCGAGATCAGTGGAGGCGCATAATTGCCGCTCAAATCGCAGAGAAGCGGGACCCAAATAGGAAAAACCGAAGTTTTCTGGCACAAAGTTTGAAAAGCCAATCTTAAAAATAGCCAAAACCGCAAAACCGAAAATCCCAATACCCCACCTGAAAGTGACTAAGATCTAATTTCTCCTCACAATATCACACCTGAATCAAACATTGAGGTCACAAGAATACAGAGAATTATCACCAAATAAATCAGCTCTTGTTTGTTAAACAAATTCTCCTTACCAGCCCCTCAGAAAATGTATGGCAAAAAGTTTGGAGAATATGTATACTGATGTTAGGGTGTAAAAAGGTAAACATAAATGACAGGATATATCAAACCTCAACATTTCACCATTCAAAATGACAAAAATTAGCTGATGGGACTTCAAACAAAAAGGCAGGACCACTCTGTTTTTATTTTTTTAAATCAATATCAATCTAATGGAGGATACCACTTAGTCTGGTCAAAATCAACTAAATAATGATTCAATACTAGCTAGTCTGTACAATTTTTCATAACTGAGCATTGTAATATTAATATAATCATGTTCAACTTTGACTTTTTGACCATAGTATTCATACAGTCAACTCTTCATTAAACATTGATGTCCTTCCTTCCATTCAGTTGTCATAGGGGAAATTTTATTTACAAATTTCATTTTTTTTTTTTAACAATGATTTACTGATATGTTTTCTTTCCTTAAGTTATTCAGTGCAAGATTCTATTCTCTGTTCTAAACGATGCTGTTATTATCATGGGGATAATTTTAAATTCCTAATGAATAAAAAATATGTTAATTGTACAGTTCAGTTTTCTTACATTACATGACAGTTAGTGATATTGTCAGTGTGAACATTAATTCCTGATTGGTGCAAATTACTACAAAACTAAACATAAATTGGAAATAATGTTTTACTCCTTTTGTGTTTGTGGTAAGATTAAATCTAGAGTGAATATTCAAATTGGTTTCTTCAATGAAATGAGAATTTGTGTGCTTATTTTTAAGCAATGAAACATTTTGATGTGAAGTGACCTCAAATATTTGTTTTCAATTGAAGGTGGAACAAATTGATTTTGCTATCACAGTTGTGTCTGTCTACTTGGTCCACTTGAATCAAAATTGCGTTTAAGCCTGTCAGGGTCTCTGGATGCCATATTAGAAAAATCTCTGAACACATCATTGAATGTAACATCACCTGAAACAAAAACATGACAGCAGTTAGTCCTTTAATCCATGACAGTGACAAGGTTCTGATTTCTCTTTACAATCTATCCCTTATATCAAATGTTCAAGTCACGAGAATGAAGGAAATGATCAGCAACTAACGAAGTTCTTCATGGTTTTACAAATTCTCCTTGTTAGACCCTTGGAAATGTATAGAGAACAGTATGGAGAATATGCATAATGATGTTGGGGTGTAAAGGGTTAACCTTTACACCCTTTGGAGTGATTAATGAGTAATTTCCCTCTGCAACTACTTATAATCATGGATAAGTAGAGTGCATTTGATTTATGATATCATAATATTTTTCATCATACTGCTTGCCCAGAAATATCCAGGGATAGTGGACTTTCATTGTAGACAAACACGATGAACAATACAGTGGTTAGATTACATTGCTTACCACTCCTTAAATTCACTGATAATTACAACAAAAACAACAACAACAACAACAAACAAACAAAACAAATCAGAAAAAAATAGATGGAGCACTCTTAAAAAGATCTTACCCTGGGCAATCTCATTATCTTCTCTCATTTCTTCATTCAGTCTTGCCAGTCTCAACCTATAAACAATTTCATTTTTCACCGTCTAGTAAATGTTGACAAGTCAGAAATGGACCAAAAGCAGCTATATGTTTACCGTAATAGATACCAAAATAACCTGACATCCAAAAACAAGGTGTAGATATAAAATTTACAATTCCTAACAATGATTCTTTACCAAAAGAAGACAATGACTAAAGACTGCTGTGTGAATTCCAATTCCAATTTTTTGGGATTCTTTCATTCACCTCTTGAAGGATAAATAAAAAAACCAATTCCTAGGAACAGAATCATAATCAGGCAATATCTACTGTTATATTGCATTTGTATACTTACAGAGTAACAATATCTGCATTTGTTTGTTTCAGTGCAATTGTAAGAGGGTCCTGAAATTAACAAAAGAAATTGATCAAGAAACTTTCATGAGCACTGTTTTTACCGTCACTTGTGACCTTTCATGCAACATCTACTGCTTCCTCTGTTTTCCAGGGGAACACAGATTAATTTGGAAGGAAAGACTGGCAGTTCATGGGAGGTTGTCTCCAAAAGCTTTTTTCATGCATCGCTACATTGTGTTCACACTCACCTCTCCATTCTCGTCAACATCATGCTGGTTACCTCCTTGCTTCAGGAACAAGAGGATAGGACTGAAAATAAAGGAGCAGTATTAATATAAGTGATGACAGATGATGCCACAGCTGGGTGAACTGTTTTAAGCCCTGGCCACACCACTGTATTGTGTTCTGCAGATAGACACTATGCTAAGGAAAGAACTGGTTGTTAAGAGC
The DNA here is from genome assembly GCF_964200805.1 of Pocillopora damicornis. Classification (NCBI taxonomy): domain Eukaryota; kingdom Metazoa; phylum Cnidaria; class Anthozoa; order Scleractinia; family Pocilloporidae; genus Pocillopora; species Pocillopora damicornis. The sequence goes on from NC_142677.1 coordinate 4,345,290, forward strand.
TACAGGAACTAGGGTTAAGTACACATAGTTATGGAACTTTTACTGGAACATGTGGTTGTAAGTCTTAAACTTACTAATATTCATACATTGATAATAACAACTTGAAGCAAAAAAGAAAAAGAAATAAAATGCTTTGCCTTACAGAAACAAACAAGGTTCTTAATAGACTCACAAAGACTGCAGGAAATAGTGAAGGTCAGAACAAAAATTGTTCTAACAAAATAGTCACAGGCCACAAAGGATTGTGTTTTCCAATCTTCTAGGTGAGAGAAGCCTACAGGAATTAGGTTTAAGTACACACAGTTATGGAACTTTTACTGAAACATGTGGTTGTAAGTCTTAACCTTACCAATATTCATAATATTATACTGATAATAACAACTTGAAGCAAGAAAGAAAAAGAAGTAAAATGCTTTGCCTTACAGACACAAACAAGGTTCTCAATACACTCACAATGACTGCAGAAAACAGTGATGGTAAGAGAGAAAATGGTTTTAATAGAATGTTATTTTCGATCAACTCACCCTGTCTGCCCAAGAAGTGCTGCATGATGAAGTGCACCTCTTCCCCTCTTGTCTTTCTGGTTTATTTTAGCTCCATTTTGTAAAAGGAACTCACAAGCTGGTAATGATCCCTTGAGGAAGAAAAATAATAATTTCATTACATGATGACCCTTCCATGAAGGAATTGCAAGTACTCAGCATAGTAGAACACCGTCAACAGAAAGAGTCAAACCTACCCCTAAGACAGACTGGTGAAGTGCTGTTTTCCGTTCATCTTCCTCATTTACCCAGTTCACTTTGGCACCTGAAAATTTTCCATAAACACTTTCATGACTTGTACATTTTTGAGGAAAGTGGAAAGTTACACACAGTTTGTGTGATTACTGTAAGTATCACTTTCCAGAAATGTATGTGCAGCCATTAAATAAACAATAAGTGCAGCATGTTCTTGTCTACCTTCTGCAAGTGATGCAGCCATAAGAGGAAGACTCTTCCATTCTGCTGCTTTGAAAAGTAACTGCAACAAAAACCCACAATTAAAACAAGCCACAAGCAATGTCATGTACCATTAAACTGTTGACCCCTGGGAGTGACCAGCATCTACTTTTTTCTTACAGTATCACCCATGAATCACATATTAAGATCACGAGAATAAAGGACATGATCACCAACTAAAGAGCCACTGAATTGTTAAACAAATTCTCCTTGTCATCATGTCACTAAATGTATAGAGAACAGTATGGAGAATATGCATGCTGATGTTTGAATGTAAAGGGTCAATAATCACCACTAAGGATCAACTTAATAACTCTCAGGACATTACAAAACAGCATATGATATAGCAAATAAATAAATAGATAGTGCAGACCTCTTTATTTGGTAATTAAAGGTGCATACCCTACTGGGATGAACTCTTTTCAACACAGCAATAGCTTTCTCCTTGTCCTCCTTCAGTCTTTTCTCCAGGTCACCATCCCCATTATTCTGCACTCTTTCACAAATGGTTGCCTCGTGAGTCAGACCATCTTCACTTATGGTTGAATCAAATGAAACTCCCCTATCTCTACCCTTGTCAGAAGACATAGCTGCTCCAATGGAGGCTGCCCGTCTCCTCTCACTGTCTTGACATGATGTTGATGGAGCACTAGTTCCCAGTCTGTCCTCATCATGTGAGTCACTGCTAGCAGTCTCATCACTGAGAAAACTTGAAGCAACATGTTCTAACTTTTCAGAGTCTTCACTTGCTACATCTGCAGAGAGTATTTCAGCAGGGGCACTCTTTCAGTTGTCCATCTTTGACTTTGACTTCACGGCAAGTTTCCGTTTGAAAAGTTTACTTTTTTTGGAGTCTGTTCTCTCAACGGCCAAATTTGTGCCCCTTTCCTCGTGGTGAACTTTCATTCTTGCAAGATTTCTAATGATCCCTTTGTCCAAAGTTTGACAGTTTTTTAGAAAGGTTTCCAGGGAAACAAACTTATGTTGTACATATTTTAACTTGATCCAAGTCTCTCTTTCACCCCTTTGACAAAAATCATTTGATAATTATTTTCAAAAAATGTTAACTACAAAAATTTAGGAATTCATAATTTATTTAAAACAACAAACAGTACCTGCTACTTTGAGGAGTTGGTTTCTTTGTATGGGAGTTGACTTTTGCGTCAAGAATTCCATTGACCAATTCATTTCCCAATTCTGTCATTAACTAAAAACAAAACCTTGAGTTACTATAACATTCATTTTGTTCTATTTTACCATGTCCTTTTCCTTAAAGTTAAAAATATTCTGTCACCAAGTTAGAGATTATGCCTTGATCACTTTGAGACACAAGCTCAATTAACATTATGTCAGCACATTGTCCAGTAAAACAGTTGTAAATCCAAAGCATTGTGCTTACAAATAACAAAAGTATGCATCCTATATTACCTCGACTTGCTCTGGTTACCATGCATCAAGGGTCAATGAGCGAACCTTGGAGACGTGGACACCCAAACTCCTATTAAAACAAGCATTACCTGTGGGTCATTTCTTAAATTACATGATTGTAACTTTTTGATCTCTCATAATATTATTATATATCAAATTTAAATACTTACAAAATAGGTAATTATGCACTGGACAGTTTGTGACTCAGTCAAACACACTGCCCTCAACTGATACTATTTGGACCCAGAGGCATGAATTTACTGAATTTTTGTTTGGTTGTTTTACCTGCTAATTGGACTTAAGAAAAACTACACAGCAGCAAAGCTGAGCCTTTTGTCTGCACCACTGATCTTAAGGATTATGGCATAAACCAGATTATTGACAACACATGCACTCTACAATGCATATTGAGATCCTTCTAATATTACAGATCTGATGTAACCATGACTAGGAGCATGTCATTATGGTAAAAGCAAGGGCTATTCATAAAAAAAGAACTTTTTTTGTAACAGTACCTGTGAATACCTGAGCATTCTATACACAGTACAATTCCCATGTTAGTACTTGCCCAGGTCGGATCTAAAGGATAAAAAATAATTTGCATTAGAGTTACTTACTACTGGTAACTACAAAATATAAACCATTTCAATTAAAAAAAAAAAAAAGGAAAAAGAAAAAGAAAGGCAAAAGCAAACATTCTAACCCATGAAAGGAGGATAATAAAAAAAACCCACATTTTCATTGCAAAGGCCAAATGGTATTAAAAAGTTAACTTTCTTTACACGATCCTATGAGCTCAAAGCTACCCTCTCCCACAGATTGTTGTACTATGCTCACCAGTGCTGCTGCAGTCTGCACACTTGTCATTACCAGAGACAGCTCTAATAACATCAAGATTACTTCTGTCATTGAAAAGTAACAAAAACTGTTAAAACACCAAATGAATGTAATTGTTAATATTAACTTTTAGTGAACCAGGTCCAAAATGGAGTGTCATCTGTATGATCCAAGAGAGTACTGTCTATGAAATAACAGGAAGGAATGGCACAGTGATGGGAGTGGGGATGATACAGTGATGAGAGCAGGGACCTGGGCCACAGTGATGAGAGCAGGGACCTGGGCCACAGTGATGAGAGCGGGGATGGCACAGTGATGGGAGTAGGGATGGCACAGTGATGAGTGCAGGGATGGCACAGTGATGAGAGCAGGGACCATGGCAAATCCATGCAACCCAGCCATGAGCCCCCATGCAGAAAAGGGAAGCAGACCTCAGTCACACTGAATAAATGGTGGAAAGAGTGGGAAAGGGGTGGGGAAAACTACCAGGATGATTAACTGTCAGTCCAAACCATGCTGCAAGCTCATGCTCAAAGCACGTGCAAGAATGCCTCAATCAGAGAGCACATGGAATTCTGACATGTGCGCATATGCAAAAACCGCTGAATACTACTGATCCTCTTAGTTGTCAACTCTGTTAAATTGCTTTTAACTGCATCAAAGAAATCTCCAGCAACAGTATGCAAAATGCAAGACAATCAAACCTTGATGGTCCAGAAACTTTGTTGAGAGAATCCATACTGTTGCTCAGAGAGCCTGGCCCTTGTAAATCACTCTGAAAAAAAAATTATATAAATTCTATCTTAAATTTGAACTAAAAAGACAGGATAGGGATATCCCTTGAAATCACAAATTATAGGTAAAGTGCACATCAGTGACAGCTCACAGAGAAAGTGTGTAAAGAATCAATTTAAAAGTTGTGAACATTTTAAACAAGAGCTAAAGAAATGAAAAAAAAAATGGAACAGTGTAACAGTGACCAAAAAAGTGGCCAATAATCTATTTCATGTGCAGCTAGTGAAATTGATTCAAGGTATAAATTGAAAAACTTGTCCCTGTGTCATGTGATTTTTATACAGTAGTTTTGAGGAAGGTTCTTGGAGAAAAGGACTGAAAGTGCATGTGGCAATCTTGAAAGGTACCATGCAATTAATCTGGGTAGCTGCTAATTAATGAACTTTAATATGCCAAATAAATATATATATATATATATATATATATATATATATATATATATATATATATATATATTGCTTGGATTCATCAAAACTGCACTGCCTTGTCCTCAGAGTCACATTTTCTTGGATTGTCTCTGAAATCCTGAGGTCAAGGAACCATGACTTAAAAACTACCCACAGGGATCACATGCACTATGCGCAAGTAAGTAATTTCAATTCACCCACCTTATCATTGTTACTTTGAATACTGGTTGAGCTATTGAAAGCCTTGTCAATACTGGCCTGTGAATCACCACATAACAATTAAAATTTTAGTAACAGTATTTTGTTAGAAACTTTCTTATTGATCATCAAGTTAAGGATTCACTTCTCTGCCAACACAACACAACAATTTCTACAAAAGCTGATAACTCGTTCACTTCTACTTCAAGCCTACTTACTACAATTTTCAGTTGAGAGAGGGGCAACAAAAGTTTGGTGACCACATTTTGATGTTAAAAATGGGGTTGTTATCATGGGCAACTGGTGCTGTTTTCAGGGTCATTTGTGTCATTTGATTTCTTAACACTATCTCACATGCTTGACAGTTTATGATACACTGCTCTTGAGATTTGGTTAACATTGGAAACAAGGAAGGTTGCCCTTGAAAACAACATTATTTTACACACAAAACAAAACCCTGTCACCAACCTCACTCCACACCTCACTCAAGTTCACCATCAGCAGAAATTCACCCACAACATTTAGTGTACATCCTTAGACTCAGTTCCTATGTATTCCACTTGCCTCAATTTGATAAACTTACCTGCATAGCTTCCATCCATTCCACTTGCAGTGCTTCACTATCTGCTTGTAAATACCATGATCTAGTGATACAGAGTAGAAGATATCGTTTTCAGTTAACTCTAAACTCAAAAAGTGATTAACATGTCACTTCTCCCTATAAAATCTATACATTATCCAGCAAATGGGTAACAAGAATACTCAAACTTATCAGGTAAAGAGAATACTCAAACTTGTTAGGAAGAAGTTGTTATCTTGATCTAACACCAATTCCTGTAACCAATTTACAAATGTCTTGCAGTTTGAGGGAAGAATTAACAATCAGATCTTGGAAACAATAACTATTGGTCACTCAGATGCTATCAATTCTGAGTTGTCTACTGTGTATTTGACAGATTTGCAAAAACAGAATTCAGTCGCCTTACTTTGTTGGTGATACTACTTCAAACATAAATCTTCTTTCCACTGTTTCCTCTGCAAGCCTAACTTTACACAATCGAAGATCTTCAACAAGTACTGTTTGATCATCCTGCAAAATTGAATGCAAGTGATACATTAACTGCATGTCATCATCGAATCCCTTCATTCATTTGACTGTACAACTGAAAAAAGGTTTTAATTAAAAACTTCAACAAATTTCCTTTGTATTCACAATTCAAAGCATGATAACATATGTGCATAAATAGGTGTATGCACCTGGCTGTTGACATTTGCAGCATTTATGTGATTGACATAATCAGAATGTGACACCAGAAATTGCACTTAGTGATCACACTTGTGAGTGTGTGTAATCTAAATACTACATTCATTCAGTCATACACACCTTTAATCTCTTCTGATACATCAGTTGGTTATTCTGAACTGTGAAATATCGCCTTTGGGAAAATAAAAATGAGGTATTTTACAATGAAATTATTTAAGACCTTAACCCTTTACACCCTAATATCAGTATGCATATTCTCCATACTGTTCTCTACAAATTTCATGAGGGACCAACATGGAGAATTTGCCTGACAATCAATAGCTTTTTAGTCAGTGATTGTCTCCTTTATTCTTGAGACCTTAATGCTTGATTCAGGTGTCATATTGTAAGGAGAAATTAGATGTTAGTCACTCTTAGGAGTTAGAGGGTAAATCAGCTGCTGCAGTTTTACTTCAGTATCAATCAGTATCCCATTAAAAAGTACTCAGATCCACTACAACTTCTGAGAGTCAGAGCTCTAACCTGTAGAATATTCCAGTCTAAATTCACCCCTAACTCACTGCTACCACACACTCACCTATGCCAACTTCTAAAAGCATTACTGCTTTTTTTAAATAAGTAGCCTTCCATTACTAAACCACTGCAAACAAATAGAAGGTGAAAATTAACCCATAAGCACATGAACACAAACATGATTTTCACCAAACTGAATGCACAAGATTCACTCCTCAAAGTAAACAGAGAAGTTACCTACTTTGAGACTTCCCATTGTGAATGATGTACAACATGTATTGAGTATTGTTCAGACACCATCAACAATTATAACAGTTTACCTTGCATCATTCAGGTTTCTTCTTCCTATGCATCCACTCTCCTCCTAAAATCACAAATCCAAGATAGCAAGCGTTGAGTAAAAACCATGAATCTCATAATCTGGTATTTGACAAATTTTCTGCCCCTTGTTTTTTGCACATTCGACCATAGAAATCTAATGGAATGGTTTCATAGACATTCCAAATCAATTACAACTCACCCACTAATCTCACTATCTTTTTTTGTTTTCTCACAGCCTTGCAACAAGACTCAATCTCACTTTATTGGGGGGGAAATTGAATGAAAATGGGAAATAGAAAATTACTGGTAAATGATAAATATATGGAAACATTAACCAATGTATAAGTTTTGTACCCAACAGTATAATTTTTTTTCCTGTCTTTACCTTATTTTTAAACAAAATTCTACGACCCATGTTAGGAAATTTTTAACGGCTCTAAGGACAGAGCAAAATTTTTAAGATCTTAAATCATTATCGTAATAATTGATATTATACCCACCATTTTCTGGACCAATTTGTGTCTTTCCTCCATCTCTTTTTTGTCCATTGTAAACTGGACTGACACTTCTTCCACCTGGATTACAGAATTTGATACACAGTTGTTAAGAGTCACTATCAGCAGACTATTTCCAATTGATCAAAACCTGTCCTCTAATATTTTAACTCTTTCGCTCCCAGGAGTGATCAAAGAGGAACTTCACAATTTAAGTGCAACTCTTAGCATAAAGTTGATAAGAAGATTGAAAAATATCTGATGGGGGATACTGTTTGATAATTACAACCAAATTCTCAGAGCTTAAATTATAAGAAATATGTGGCAAATAGTGTGAAGAATAAATCTTTAGATCCTAAGAGTGAAAGTTTTTCAATTTTTAAGTTCACAACTGCTTCTGAAATAATGAATCATTGTTTAAAATTAATATACAAACTCTTCCATCAAGGAACAAAAAAATCCTAAAAGGTCTGACAGAACAAGACAAAGAACACAAAACTTGTTGAATGTTGCACCAATGGTATAATAGAAGCCAATATCTTGTTATCAAATTATAAGTAGTAAATCAAATTCAACCCACCTGATTTGACACCCTCTTCATGTATGCATCTAAATCATTCATCAAATCATAACCTTGATGAAAATATGTTGACTGGGCATGCATAAACTTCAGAATCTATAACAGGAACAAAAACAGACAAGTTCAGTTTTTTCTCCCAGTCAGTCCTACTCATTCAATCTGTACTAAGACTTCTTTTCGAATTTGCAAAGACAAAAGAACCTGTTAGAAAAGATGGACTATATGCATGAAGAGGTCTAATTAACACTGCCATGTTCTACAAGGATTTCCAGCACTGAGAAAACCTGCAACTGCACATGTGTAAAATTATAATTATATTTTAAATGTGTTTGACATTGCAATCAGCTGCTGACACATCACTTGTTTATTGTGCCACTCTGTCAGGTTAATAAATGAATAGCAAAACATTCACCATTCTTAATACAAGGTTGTTTGGTAAATTTGTGACCATGGAAGGCAAAACAGACACTAACAGAAAACTGTTAGAATAGCAAAAACACACAGATGACAAATGGTTGATGAACAGTCCTTGAGGCATTTGAACAGTTTGCCTAACCATTTGAACTGGTGAATAAATTATTTGAGAGATTTGGTCAGCCATTTGAACAGATGAGTAAAAATTTTTATCAGATGGGCAAATAATTCAAATGGGTGAATAAATTAATTGAACAGTTTGATTAGCCCTTCAAACAGTTTGCTTAGCCATTCAAATGAATGAATAAAACGGATAATGTCAAATGGACTGGCAAGCCATTCAAATTGATGAAAATATTATTAAACCATGATTGGTTATGCGATTGGTTTACCAATCATATGGATGAATGAGTTGCTTAAATGGTTTGCAAAACTGTCCCAATTGCATAACTTGATCATGGAATGGGCAATTATACTCTTGTCATTTAAGGCCTATAGTGATTAAATAGTAAACAAAATAATATGTGGTCTCTCGTATGTAAGGAATTTTCCTTCAAGTGTTCAACTAAACACTGCAAGAAGAATTCCATATCTCTGTGCATCCATCTATTATCCTCTACTTCTTACAGTGTCTAGAACATCAATCCTTCTTCGTGACTGTAAAATGTTGATCTGCAATACAAAGCATGGTTTTAAAAAACTGACAATAGTTCTTGGAAGGGGGATAAATTTCATGCTTGCTTACTAGACAATACAGCAACTATTGACAGAGATTCAAGGAACATGACAAGCTCAAAATCGTCACATCTACACTTTATCTACAACCTGGAAGGCATAGTCCAATGCTGTGTGGTTAAAACATGTCTGATTAGCTTTCACTGCATTCTTAACCTGTTTTGTGGAAATTTAAAAAAAAATAGACAAAACAATAAAAAAAATTAAATTAACTACTAGGTATTCAGTGTGGTCCTTCAATCATCAGATATAATACAGATTGGTAGGTACAGTAACACACAGCAAGTTACATGTACAAACATCTGGGTGGCAATGCAAAATTTTTAGCAACTATACATGAAGCTCTACAACAATAATCTAACCTCCTCCACTTCAGAGGCCTTACAGTGATGTGGAAGCTGTGCATTTCTTGTCAAGGCACTAAAAAGAAAACAAAACCAAAAAAATTCACTCAGTCATACTATGGAGTAGTGTTTCAAGTGGTGACCATTTTTGTCACCAAGGTGAATGGAAAAAAATTTGGCTGATACATTTTTAGCAAAAGTTGCTAAATGGCTGATCTGTGTGCAGATGCCACATAGAAATCTGAAAGGTTTGCATTTGTCAAAAATCTTTATGATCTACATGCACAGTCATAAACCAGTTCCAGGCTGTTGCCACTTCCTCTTTCCTTATTCAAGTGTTGAGTCCTGACTGCTGGCTACTATGGTGTTGCCTACAGCTCTGCTAACTTTTTTCTGATTTTCAGTTGCCAAATGGCAATAAAATTTTGAGCTTAGAGTGCTAAAGAGCCTTATCTCAAAAGCTAATGGGCAAATAAGAGAAAATCCAACATGACCCTAGTTACAGCACCAATTATTGAGCTCATGTCAAAAAGGACAGTATACAAGTCAAGTATTATACACTCACTTATCCAAATCATCACTGACTTTGTCAAACAGCTTTTTAGCATCCTTAACCTTCTTGACTTCCCTGTAAATGAGAGAAAATAAATAGTATTTAGTTTTGCAAAGATTTTTGATGTTCATCTACTTTTTGAGCAGCTACAGGTATGTTCTAAAATTGTAACAATGACAACACACTTAACTTTCTTTTAAGAGTATATTTGATTCAATAACTATTATTTAATTGAAGTTGCATCATAACAACTGTTTTAATTCCTATTTTTAACAGCTGACAGTGTCAATTGGAATCTTGAATCAATCTTGAATTGTGTAATTAAAACAGTTGTAAATAGGCTCATTTTACAAGAGGAGGCAAACAAATCAACTGTCACAACTACATTGTACAATCAATGTAAAAAAATGAAAAGTTCACTTTTTTCTTCTTTACTTTCCATTTAACTTCTCCCACAATGTACCTCTCCCCACCTCAAACTGTCCATTGCTGTGTAAGAACTATGCAAATCTGAGAAGGAAAAAACTTTTACAGAGAGAGGAGATGGATTTAGAAAGGTTAAGGAATTGAAAAGATGTGATTTCATCAAAATTTTCAAAATACAGGTGGGTGTTAACCCTTTTGTAGTGCAATGCAGGTTATCCAATTTCCCTTTTTAAGACAAACCTGACAAGAATTTTCACAACCACACTTACTCTTTGATAAAAGTTCTCAGTGTGCTTGAGATTGATTTTTGTGCTTGCTCTAAAAGAATCTGAGGAAAATACAGATACTGATTATTTCACCGAACATGTCATCAAAAATCCAATTCTAGGTGATGTGAGAGAAGAAAACATTTTTTCCCTATGCAAGGTATGAAGTCAATGGTAATGAAAGTGAACTGTCAAAAACATGACGTACACATTCACAAAATGTACTGCAAATAAGAGAGTTATCAGTCTATGCTTGTTCTTGTTTAAGGCTGGGTGTGGGGTATGTGAAGCCATATAAAAAATTCACAATTCTCCACTGTAACAGCTTCTGTTTACCACCAGTATAATGATATAATCAACATATTGTTCTCCACAACTGCCAGAAAACAAACACGACAAAATCACAAAGGGCAACAATTCCATGCAGAAAAAAAAATTTTTCTATAAATCATTTTCACCAATTGAAATATTAATTTTTAAATGAGATGTGATTTTAAGGAAGGACTATGGACTATTATAGAGTTGACAATATGAGGAAATCTCACTCACTGATAGGAAGCTCTGAAGCTCAGTCAGAGCACAAGAGAACTTGTCCAGTGTGGATGACACCAGCTCATCTCCTGCAAAGTACTTTGTCAGGTTGTCAATACCACTCACTAAAGCACTGAAGGAAAAGTGACGAAAGCCTTAATGTGAAAATACAGTCATGTAACTAACAAACAATTCTTGTCTGAACTATTCAATTCCCAACTGTACTATCTTAGACTTCAGGTGCCACAGGAAACCAACTTATATCATTGGGTGACCTGTATCACTTTGCTGTTATGTAAAAGATGTTATGACCTGGTCAGGACAACCCTCATATGTGAAACAAGATCCTTTAGAAACCCAGTAATCCTTTAACCCTTTACACCCCTGCATCTGTATACAAATTCTCCATACTGTTCTCTAGACATTTTCCATAGTGCTGAGCAGGAGAATTTGTTGGACAATCAAGGTTTCTTTTGTTGGCAAACATTTCCTTTATTCTCATCACCTTAATATTTGATTTAGCAGTGATACGTTAAGGAGAAATTCAATGTTAGTCACTGTTAAGAGTCAAAAGGGTTAAAGAGTAGAGCTTTCCAAAGAGGGAAAAGTGAAAGACCAAGAGAAAAACCACAAAAAGAGATCAGAGTTCTTTAACTGTGTACTGGCTCTACCTGGTGGATAAGTTGAACTGTTTCCCTGTCTCTACCATTCCACCACAAAGCTTGATGAGCTACAAGGAACACAAAGGCAAAAAATTATGTTGAACTGATGCTGACTGTAATTTGAGAATGCATCTTATTAAAAGTTATCATAAACTAAGTTCTGCACAAAACTTGGTACTTATTTTAAACACAAACAAGAAATATTTAGCTCTCTGGGCTGACTAAACTCAGTCAATGAGCATCTTGTCATATGATTTCTTCTCTTCATTTTTTTGCACTTTCTTCTTGCTTGAATTTCATGGGGAAAAACACAAGGATATACATTTCCTCCATCTCTACTTCCACTATCCCATACAACCCTCAAACAGGGATTTTTCTACTGTTTATCAATAAAAGTGCACACTGAGCCATATGGCTAACACAACGATGTAAAGGGTTTGAACTTAATCCAAACTTATTTCTTGAAGCCTTAATACTCAAAGGTCCACATATTACTGGAATCTATGTCTACATTACTTTTCTATTTCCTCAATTCTTATTCCCCCAGTTTCTGATCTTTCCCCATCTGATGTACACACTAAAAACAGAAATGGTAAAAAATTCACCTTTTCTAAAGCAACTTCCAAAACATTGATATCTTGTTCATTTTGATCAATCTGTAATCTATATAAAAAAAAAACATTTACTAGGGATCAATACTGCTTAATAAAAGTGACTAAAGAATGTAAATAATCTATATTGATATTGTTTACTTCCTCTGCTTCTCTGCCAGACACTAACATTACAAACTGAATAAGTTAAATAATATGAAAATGATCAATGATCATGAGTGGCACAAGAATGTTTATATCATGATCAAGACTAAAGGGAAGAGCCAGACCAAGCCTTAAGACAAGGCACAGAGGTTAGGGGACTGTGCATGAGATACTTAATGGAGGTCATTTTAGAAAATAATTTTAACCATTCACTCCCAGCAGTGACCAAGAAACACCTTCTCCTCACGGCATCAATACCATGACAAGCAGACAAATAATGAGGATTTATAAAGATATCAACAAGGATATTATCATTTCATTCAATACTTAATTATAAATTCTCAAACTTTTGAGCCTACACTGGCCACAACTGCTTGGTGAAACTCAAAAAGTGAAAAAAAGAACACAAAAATATTACCACTCTTAAGAGGAGGGAGGTAAAAGCTCTTCTTTTTGGAAAAGCTTTAAAATAAACAGGAATTTCCAGAGAGCCTTATGGTGTTTACTGGCACAGCAATACGATACTGATATTGCTGAAGTATGTGCAAGCAAGATTAAAATCTTGCAGACTGAAAAAAACAAACACCAATTTATACTTGAGGATATTTAATTCCTCAATAACATCGATCTTAAATGCCACAAGGGCAAAGACAATGTGACACCATTGAAACTCTTTTCATAGTAAACAGAATGTGCATAATGCACTTCAAAAGAATTGAGGCAGAAACTAATTAAAGAAGCAACTGGAAATCTTCATTGACTGATTTCAATATTTTTTGTAAAATGTTTGTTTGAAATGAATAAAAATAACTTAAACGTCCTTGATCTGTCAACCGACAAAGAAATGGAAACTAGGTCCATTAAAGCTTAACTTGTAAGTACAAAGTGCGAAAAACAAATTATCCCATGGCCAGCTAAAATTAAATACAATTGACTTCTTACCAGAATTTTATGAAAGTTTTGGGCAAAATCAGCCACATTTAAACAAAGTAGGATTTTAAGCTTCTTATTTCATTTTCTTTAGTGCTCAGTCTAATCAGTGCAGTTGTGAACCTGAAACAATTAATTGAGCATGTGTGAAGCCATTAAAATCATAACTTGAATTGATGCCGCTCACACCTATATGAAAGTTGTTCAGGAATGATGTCGTTTGAAAATGTTCGTTTCCATAGCAAGCGGATAAAACTGAGTACTTTGTTCACATCGCAAGTTTCCTTTAGAAAAGTTTACTTTTTTTCATTCTTGCAAGATTTCTAATGATCCCTTTGTCCAAAGTTTGACAGTTTTTTAGAAAGGTTTCCAGGGAAACAAACTTGTGTTGTACATATTTTAACTTCATCCAAGTCTCACTTTCACCCCTTCAACAAAAATAATTTGATAATTATTTTTCAAAAAATGGTATAAACTATAAAAATTTAGGAATTAATATTTAAAACAACAAAAAGTACCTGCTACTTTGAGGAGTTGGTTTATTTGTATGGGAATTGACTTTTGCTTCAAGAATTCCATTGACCAATTCATTTCCCAATTCTGTCATTAACTTAAAAACAAAACCTAAAATTACTACATAACATTCATTTAGTTCTATTTTACCTGTACCTTTTCTCTAAAATTAAAAATATTCCATCACCAAGTCAGAGACTATGCCTTGATCACTTTAAGATGCAAGCCCATTTAAAATTATGCCAGAGCATTGTCCAGTACAACATTTGCAAACCCAAAACATAGTGCTTACAAATAATAAAGGGCTGATACACATCTTATGTTACCTTGACTTGCTCTGGTTCCCATGCATCAGGAGTCAATGAGCAAACCCTAAAGACCTGGACACCCAAACTCCTGTTTAAACAAGTATTACTAAATTGAAATAAAGAATTGACAAAGTAATTTGCGAGCATGCCAGAGTGGCCAGAAAAACCTGTCCTCAAAAAGCTCTAAAAGAAAAAAAAGGCAGGAAATCTGAGACAGGCCAGCACGACTCACGTCTCCCACCATTAGACTACACTACATTTAACATACACTGTATAAGAAGACTACAACTAAGTAGCTATAAGAATGATGTCCATCTTTCTGATAACTTCTGGAAGTTTCTAGAAATTTCTAGAATATGACAGCTTTATTCCAGAATCCTATTCAAGTTTCTTTCTAGAAAACATTTTCCCAGTTTTTCCAAGTTTAAGTTCTTTCAAAAGCTGGAAATAGCTGGAATTTAATGCATGCATTAGCTGCTGCCAGAAATTGACAGCTTTTTCCAGTCTATATTTCTTGCAGGAAACTGGAATAAGCTAGAAATAGTTCACAACTAATTTACATTTAGCAAAACTGAGAGAAATTGTCAGCTTAGTCAGTTTCATTTCATTTTAAAGCCTTGAGTAAGAAAATGAAAAGGAGTACATTACCTTCCAGCTTGCCATACATAATAGATTCAAAGTGGTAAAACTTACACAACTATCATTGGCTCTTTTTTTTTTAATTCTACATCTACCTTTTCAAGATCAGTGGGATCTTTTCTTTTTTGTTAGCAGTGGTGATCAGTGATCTGATATTTACAATAATGTTGCCGGAAACCCTGAGTAAATAGATCAATCAGTTTTGGGCAGGTACACTTGATGTACAGTTTTAAGTCACCTGTCATTGAAAAATGGATTCTCAACATGCTGATTTTTTTTCATAATACAAAACCACTATTCAATGCTTATTAGCAGATTTGTCTGATTATACAGTCATCTAATCAGTGACTAACATTGTCAAATATAATCAATTAAGAACTCCGACAAATTCTGTTAACCGCAGAGTTTTGAATAAGAAATTTGCATAAGGGAATTTACACTAATGAAAATACAAGATACAACTAGAATAGATTGTTTCTGTTATCTTCCTGTTTGTGTTTTAGTCCAAATTTTTCTTCAGAATGAACAATTGAAAGTCACATTGTGACCACCATTGACATCTTGAGAATGGTTGCTTTTGTCAGGTCTCGCATTATGAAGAGCAAACTTTGCAGAGAGATACTTAACACCACAAGTATAATGATAACTAAGTAAATGACTCACTTTTTTGTTAATTACAAACAACTTTATCGACAATGACCACAGCAATTCGGAGCCCTAGCAACACACCAGTCGTTTGAGTTACCAGAAAGGTAAATGATTTCCTCAAGGATACAGTCCACAGCGATCGCGTATGTAAGAGCCGTCGT
This sequence comes from Pocillopora damicornis, assembly GCF_964200805.1. NCBI lineage: Eukaryota > Metazoa > Cnidaria > Anthozoa > Scleractinia > Pocilloporidae > Pocillopora > Pocillopora damicornis. The sequence continues at coordinate 4,361,010 of NC_142677.1, forward strand.
TACAGCAATCACCTGGTCAGCGGTGAGATTCATCGGCATTTGGTAAACAAACATGACGGATCGGCAGTTGTAGTTGCACCGGCCGCTTACTTCACAAAAAATGCGAATTGTGTCCAGGGCATCCTTTACTTTGTAGCGGAGGACTTTGTGACGGATTTTTTTTATTAACTTTGGAAGAAAGAGTGATACTTGGACAGAATTGGCGCGAAACGAACAAGAAGAATAACCATCTGGCAAACCTTGCTCCTGAAGAATTTCACACGTGTTTATTTTCGACCCATCCCAGACTGTGATATTTATCGCCGACTTTGAAGTGACCGCAGCTTTTCAATACGATCAAAGCAAAAGTCCCACCAGATTTGAATTTGGAAGCGTCTGTTCGCGCTGTGACATTCATATCTCCACGTGTTTTACCGTGATCGTCCTTGGCGTGCGTTTTAACTTGAAGTCTCTTCCTGTTCAGCTGAGTTCTGTTTGGTTTTGATTTCCGAAAATGCCAAAGCACAAGTACGTTGTTGTTGACTGGGGATCGTGGGGAGTGGAGGCGCAGAAAAGTTTTCATTGTTATGGCCACATGTCAAAATAATGCACATACATACTGTCATACTACATGCTGTCAAATGATCAACATTTCCAACTACATTTACACTTCAAATAACATAAGCAAACCAGCTTACATAAGGTATGCGTGTTTACAGCCTTTTTGTCACTCAATTAAAATTACCTGAAGATTCATTTGGGAGGGTGCAATTAATAGATTGTGCCATTTGTTGCATGTAATAGAGTGCAAGGGAGTATCTACAAACAAAACAATTGCAGCCTCCTGAATGAATCACCACATAATCTGAATTGGGTGGCAACAAGGATGCACACAGTTAGCTGACTGCATCTATTTAATGGTATAAATTCAGCGATCAAAATTCAGTAATTAATTTGTGGTTAAAAATAATTAAAGTTCTTTTAGCAAGAGTTCCTTTGTATAATTTATGTTTTGCACTATACAGTTTCAAATGTAACATGCTTTTTACTTAAACTGCTTTCATTTGCTTTTTCCTTTTTACAGGTATTGTGCTAAGGAAAGGATTCACTGCAGCTACAAGGTCATCTGTGAGAAAGAAACTTGGCCTGGTTCTAAAGAAGGCCAGAGCAAATAAAGAAAACAAGGCCAGAGCAAATAAAGAAAACAAGGCCAGAGCAAATAAAGAAAACAAGGCCAGAGCAAATAAAGAAAACAAGGCCAGAGCAGATAAAGAAAACAAGGCCAGGGCAAATAAAGAAAACAAGGCCAGGGCAAATAAAGAAAACAAGGCCAGAGCAAATAAAGAAAACAAGGCCAGAGCAAATAAAGAAAACAAGGCCAGAGCAAATAAAGAAAACAAGGCCAGAGCAAATAAAGACAACAAGGCCAGGGCAAATAAAGAAAACAAGGCCAGGGCAAATAAGAAAACAAGGCTAAATGCAGAGGACAAGAACAAGAAAGCTATGAGAAACATTTTATTGTCCTTGTTTATTTTTTACCAAAAAAGACAGTGTTTTCTTCAGTTTCAGTTCAGGACAGTCATAGCGACAAAGAAAAGATTTTAATATGTAGCATATATTTTGGATACTTCATTTTTACTGTATAGAATTTCAAAGAAATTTTTTTTAGGGTATTGTTGCCAAAAAAAAAAACATGATTCTTGTTTTTCTTGGGCATGTGAATGCTACCAACAAAAAGCCTGTTAAGATTCACAGTAAATTATGGGCTTAGCCCTGTTTTATACATCTAATAAATTAGTTGAAATGGTTGAAAGGCAAGTAAAAGTTAATACAGTCATCTGTCAAAGTGAATCATCATGAAGTAAACACCTGAAAAACCTGGAATAAATGCTGAAAGATCTTGAAAATCTGGAATATACTAGAAAAAGCTGGAAATTGATACATTATCTATATCACTGTTACTTTTAATGAGCATGAAAGAATTTTCTAGAAAATTCTAGAAATCTACTTTTTGTAATAAGCTGGAAAAAACCTGATTTTATCCTATTTTGTGATTTCTGGAATAAGCTGGCAAATTCTGGCAGATTCTACCCTAATTGGCATGTTCCACTAACATTCTAGAATAGTCTAGAATTTTCCAGAAAAGAAAATTGGTAAATTCCAGAAATTTCTAGAAATATTTTCTGTAATATTTCTAGAAATTTTCTCGAAATAACCAGTATATTCCGATCTTATTTTGCAAGGGACGTGAACAATTAAATTACAGCAGAAGTATTGTTGACACATTTAAACAGTCACCGTATGTGTTTCGTGTGCTCAATACATCTACTCTTTGAAGAAGGACACTTCCCCCCGCGTGTATATCCAATAGGTCGCCTGGAATACGCCCGTAAGCGGGGTTGAACGCGGTACCAGACTTAATACTATGCATACCGAACTTGGAAACTTCCTCCACGAAAGGTTCTATGTGCTTTTTAAAATCATGTCTTAGCGTAGTTACGGAAACCTATTTGCTTGCGTGGAAATATTCGCGAGACTTAGCCTCAAACATACGACGAACAAAGTTAATGATATCGAACAAGGATGATGATATCGTTTATTTTAGGAGTTTTCAAAGTTTTTTCCCGAATAACGTACGCCAGTCACGGTAACGACTTCCTTCCGTTAAACTTTGATCACAGACAAACGTATTAATACATACAGGTCAGTATCAAAGAAACGAAGAACAATGTCAACAAGTGCATAAAACACAAAAGATGACGGCAATCCCATAGTTTCATAACAAGGGAGATAAAGAAGACTTAATTGAACACAATTCTGCTTGTAGCCGACGACAGAAGCGAAGCAACATTTCGACGACAACTACGAGTTTCGCAAATGAAGACACTATGAAGCGAGGATATATTTTGCGCACAAAATCGTTTTATCTAACGTAGTAAGGAAAAAGGTGAGCTAAATTTAAAAAAGGATAAAGGAAAACCGCTTGAAAACGAACTCTAACAAAAACTAATAGCCAAGTGGGAAAAACGTGTAGCGTTCTAACGAAGCGTGAACAACGTAAGCCACGTGTTACAAGGTTGCGAAAACGAGCGATAAGGAAAATTGTGTAAAAACTAGGCGAAACTACCAAAATACTAGATATTTAGACAAGCACAAAGAAAAGGAACAAAGGCACTTGCATAACAGTCCCGCTTGTAAGAGTTTAACCAAAACGAACTTCAAGATAAGGTGGGCAAAAAGGCGCTCTTCCGGTAAACACGTCTTATCATAAGCTCAAAGCAAGACAACCAACTAAAATGCAGTTCCGGGTGGAACTTAAAAGATCACGTCCCTAACGGACAAACAGTAACATCATTGTTGCGGTTTAACACGAACCAAAGTTAAAGCGAATCAATGTCCGGTGGCAAAGGCGTGGCAGCCGTTACACTGCAGTTGAAGCAAATACTTCTTTCGAAGCTGATTTTCATCTTCCCAGGTAAAAATCAGCCTCTCGTTCCAAAGATGGAATGTCACCATGTAACCATCATCACACGGGGAATCGTACGATAATATTCCATCTTCCTATTCGTCTTGTTTTCTGCTGTTTATTTGCTGTTCCTCGAAGTCAGAGCGTTCGAGGCTGACCGGTTCGCCTGGCTAAATTTCTCTCTGATAGAGGTACAAAGGGGGAGTTCCAGCTATTGCCACCGTTGTTTCCCGTCTCAAGTAAAGGATACCAAGAATTTGGATTTGTAAAATAGTACACCGCCCAACGGGTTGTCCCAATTAAGCCATCTTTTGCTGCATTTGCAAAGTTTCTTGGATAATCTAACACCGTGGGGGTTTTCGAGGCCGTTGAGCATTTCAACTGACGCAGCAGTCTTAGATGCCTTGTTACCCTTTGGACCATTGAGGATTTTTGGTTAATTGGCAACTTCGCTTCTGATATAATTTTCATTGCCACACAATGACTCAAAGAGTGTCGCTGAACAGCCCGACCGCCTCCTGAATGCTAAAGAGCCTGTTCGCCTGGTGCTTTTCGTGGGCTGAGAAGATCAATTTCTTCATAAATTCTCGTCGACGGACATCCCGGTTCTCGGTTCGTTTAAGTGATTATTTCCCGAATCCCGCTCCTCAAAAACGCCGATTCCCGAGTCCCGCTCATGATAGCAATCCCGCATCTCGCTCCCCTCTTATTTTAAATTCCTGGATCCAGGCCTTTAAATAAGCCCAGTTCCGGACCCTCAAGCATCAGCAATTGCTTGGACTCTATCTGCGAACAAAGGCTCTTTTGGCTGCACTGGACGAGCCACCTTCCTTTTCGCTGCTTCGACAGATGATTTCACGAGTGGACGACCAGTGAGGCAAGATTCCATCCCGGCCATAGTATGACCCTCCATAGAGCGTAAGTTCAATGGGTGACACACCCATAAATTTTTCCACACAAATGTTCGTAAGTTCATTGATAAACAAGGCGATATACAAAGGCTTGGCCAGATTTACAGGTTTACCATTCTTCGAAGAAGCCCACTTCCGCCATTTTAACAAGCCTGACTTATACATAGACACAGTGGAGGGAGCCTTCGATCCTAGCTGCAAACGTAGAAGGCCTGGAACCAAACGACGTAATGATTGGTCCCGGAAAGAAGAACATCTGAAACAAAAACAAGGAGTCATCTCAAAACCATTTAATTTGAATAGGTGTTTGATAATAAAACCGAAAAGGGAAAAAATCCCCCAAAACGCTCAAACAACTTGATCTTCGGCCAAATCAGCCCAAAATTACGGGCCAAACAGGCCACAAGTAGGGGCCAAATCGGGCCAAAATCACGGGAAAAATCAGGCCATAATCACGAGCCAAATCTAGCCACAAATACGACGAAATCAGGCCAAAACACAGGCCAAATCAGGCCAAAAGCATGGACGAACTCCGGCCAAAAACACGGGCCAAAGAGGCCCAAACACATGTGTCAAAAAACGCAAAAAAAAAATTATGCACGCCAATTAAGGCATGCTATGCTACGCGGATATAGAAAAGAAACTCGCTGAAAATCTAAACGTAAAGCTATAACATTCTGAATTTTGGGCAGCCGCGAAAGACTAACGCATGTGATTATAAATTTGCTTATGTCCTGGCCCTTCTAGCAAAAGGTTGCTCATCGCCGGGAGGGCAAAAACTTCTACCACGAAAGGCTTAAACTGACATCCCTGGCGTAAAAAAGGCCAAAAATACGACGAGGGCCATTCTGCAATGATCAGGGTTGTGCGACTAACATATGATGTCAGATGACGGACGGAATCGACCACGAGGCTGACTGGAGGACAAATCCAATATAATTGTTCTCACCACTCCAGTCTTGCACCAAGGCGTCCACCCCACTGGAACCAGGAGAAGCGAACTTCGAGTTAAATCTTGGGAGCTAAGCATTGTCCTAGGTTGCAAAACGGTCCATTGCGACCGATTCACTAGCCGGAAAACAGATGGATTTATCTTTATCGCAAAACCTACTGAGGTGATCAGCTTTCTCATTCAGCGATCTGGGAATCCACTGCGACTCGAGGGATATATCCCGTGCAGAACAAAACTGAAATAAAGATAATGTAACCAACTAGAGGCGAGCTTTAGAACTACCTATGGACACTATTCTGGAAGCTCTCTGATTATCAGTGAAAACTTTTACCCTCTGGTGCGTAAGCTGGCCCGCGAAGGACAGTAACACATCGTAGATAGCTTTCAGCTCATGGAAAGTAGAGTTTTGACCGAGGTCATCTAACGTGAACATACCGGTGGCCGCTAAACCGTCTAACGATGCTGGAAACCCGCCAAAGGCGACATCGCTTGCATCAGAGAATATGACGGTAGACGTGTCAGGCGGAGGTCGAAGAAAGTAACCATTAAATGAACCGATGTTCGACTATCAGAATTTCAACTCTTCCAAAAGTGCAGCAGGGAAACGAAAAGGTTTGATCCCATCCTAATCGAGACTCGATCGCGAGGTACATTTTTCTGGTAAAAGACGCGAAATAGGACCCACTGCTAAGGAAAGCGAAATTATGGAGCCCGCTATTCTTGCAAATTCGCGATACGAAGACGATTCTTCCGTGATTGCGGTGCTCAGAAGATTTTTAAGCTTGAGCACCTTCTTCTCTGGAATTTGAAAAGTCATAGTATTGGTATTGATTACAAAACCCAGCCATTCGCTTATCTGCATAGGTTTCAAATGGGACTTTTCTTCGTTAACAAAAGGACCTGCGAATTAAGTAAGTAAGTACGTAATTTTATTTCAACTTGGGTTAATGAGGCTGGTTAGTCCCCTGGCAGTACGTGCTAATATGCCCAGAAAAGTGAAAGAAACTAACGAATAATTGAAAAATGACTTATGACAAATTTTTTAACAACTTTAAGTGAGTAAACAATCGTAAGAAAGATGTTTTTCGTCTTGTTACGAGCGTGGGAGAAAGAAAAATTCTGAGTCCCCATGAGGAGTTGAACCTCAGACCTTCGGGTTCCGCGCTTCGATGCTCTACCACTGAGCCACAGAGACTCTACGGTGAGCGAGGTCTATTATGAAGGTCTGAGGTTCAGACCTCAGATTCCGCGTCAGAGCGTGGAATCCGAAGGTCTGGGGTTCGATTCCTCATGGGGACTCATTTTGTTTCAACTCGGGTTAATGAGGCTGATTAGGCCCCTGGCAGTACGTGCTAATATGCCGAGAACAGTAAAATAAACTAACGAAAAATTGAAAAATGACTAATATCTAACTTAACTCTTAAAAATTATAACAGTGAAAAGATCTTAATAGACTGTACATTGCAAATGTAGCTCTCTTATAGCATTCCTAAATTCATTAGGAATTTTCGTTAAGCGTAGTTCATCCGGTAAGGAATTCCACACTTTGGCACCAATAAAAGATGTAGATTTTAAGTCAAAGGTTGTAGTATTCTTACGTGGGACGACGAGCTTGTTGGTGCCTCTTAAGTTTTTCATATTATTTCCTACGCCAAACAAGTCGCTTATATTCCGGTAACATACCGTTTACAGCTTTAAAAATCAATATAGCAATGTCCTGTAGTCGACGATTAGACAAAGTTAAACCGCACTCATCATTGCCATAAAAGGGCACCCGTTTGTTGTAGACACACCTTAACGCTCTCGCATTAAGCCTTTCCAGCTTCTAATTATATGACTCATTACAGTTGAGCCAAATAGCAGAACAGTAAGTGAAGTAAGACGTTACGAACGAGTTGTAGAGGCACATTTTCAAGGAAATTGATAGCATGTTCTTAAGTCTGGTCAAAGCATCCAACTACTTTCCAACTTTCTTAGTAATCTTGGCAATGTGTTTGCTAAAATTTAGCGAGTTAACGATAGTTACACCTAAAAGATCTAAATGGTCTACGATTGGAACCTGCTCATCATTAACACTAAAGGAAAGATCACTAGGATAGCTTTTTGGAAGAATAATACACTTGCATTTCTCGGGATTGAGCACTAGCTTGTTATCATCAAACCGACGACTTGCGACAGCGAGATCACCATCGATTACGGACTTTACCACCTCAGGATCGCGATCACTAAAAAAAATTTGGTTATCATCAGCATAGTTGGACAAATTAGCACGATTAATATAAGAGAACAGATCGTTAAGAAAAATATTAAAAAGGAGGGGCCCTTAAACCGATCCCTGGGGTACACCCTTAGAGAAAACAACAACATCTGAAGTAACATCTTCTATCCTCACGCGCTGGGATCTATGTCTAAGGTAACTGTGTACGAGGACCAGGCTAGGTGGAGAAACACCATAGGCTGCCAGCTTGGCAAGGAGGAGGTCGTGCGAGATCATATCAAAAGCTTTACTCCGATCCATAGAAACTGCGCCAACAAAACATTTATTGTCTAAAGCATTCCCCCAGTTCTCACTCAGACGTAGAGGTACCGCTTCACAGCTGTAACCCCATCTATTCGCAAACAGGAACAGTGACAATATCGATCTAAAATAATCAGAGAGTTGGCGTGTAAGACACTTCTCAAAAACTTTATCCAGAGTAACTAGAATCGACATTGGCCAATAATTAGATTTATTATGAGGATTGTCCTTTTTGAGGATAGGGCAATTTCGGCAAGCTTCCAAACAGCCGGCACAGAGTCGGAGATCAATGATCTTGTTGATTAGAGCAGATAGCGGATAGGCAAGAGCATCATCACCATCCCGCAATGTTCTTGGCGGTATCTTATCATAAACAGTTGCCTTTTTTGGATCAAGCGACTTAAGTATATTTTCGACTTCAGGTGCATGGACTTACAGAGCGGAACTGAAAAGCCTCTCTCGCAGAGCAGTGTGTCTGTATAGCCGAGATACTTGGATGACAGGTAATACGGGAGTTATCATTGTAATGCCCATCACTATCGTTATCCTTCAAAAAGGATGAAAAGCGTGTACTAACAATTACTGCTACTTCCAGTTTATTGACAACAAGACTGTCAGCCTCCTTAAGATGAATGGAATCCCGGCTGATGTTTTTCTTTGAGTGCATGAAAGGCTTGATCGTTTGCCAAAATTTCTTGGGGTTGCCTTTGGCTTTTGAGGCGGTGGTACGAAAATGGTTGGATACAGCCTTACGTCTCAATGAAGATGTGAGGTTTCGCTGGGTCCTGTATCTGTCCCAATCTAGCCGGCCCTTAGACTCGTTGTAAAGGCGCTTTAATTTGTTGCGTTTCCTAATTGCCTCAGGTGTCATGAATGACACGTGCCCACGATTTGCTGTTTTACGTTTAATTGGTGCGTGGTTTTCAAGAACGCTACATAACAAGTAACTTCAAGCCCAGTAGATGTCGTCAATGTCCTCAAATATATATGCGACGTCAAATTGAGTCGAATGCAAGTCATCGCAAAATCGTTCGGGATCGTAATCGTAATTCTTAATAGTGCGTCATTCGACGGTTATAGGGAAAGTCCTCGGACAGTGTGACCTGCTGACAACATAGACCAGGTGATGGTCAATTAAGCTCAAATCGAAAGTGCCAGACGTTAATAATCTTTCATCTCATTAATTAGAGTGTCTATGTCGATATAGGAGTTTTCAGTTTCTAGAATTTCGATTAATCTTGTTCTAATGGATTTTTTAAAAGAGTTCTTGGATGAGTTTTTGAGACTAGTCGGCATCCCATTCCAGATTTTAACGCCAACACTTGAAAAGGCCTTACTTTGAACATTAAGTGCAGATTTTTTAGTATAAAAATGCTCAGACGTTGATGAACGTGTGTTGTAAGAGTGAACGCTGGTAATTTTTAGAAAACAAAATCGAAATATTAGTCGGTGCTGAACTCGTACATTAAATTAGAAATGTTTTTATAATATTGGAATTCTAGCGGTAGAGGCTTTGCTTTCAAGAAAAGTGGTATGCATGCTCCCTTACTGGAGCAAAGTGAATAAGACGGAGTGCACGTTTTTGACGGACAAGAATGTTATTTAACAAGGTCTTAGATGTAGTTCCCCAAGAAGTTAATCCATACGTCATATTAGGTGCAATGAGGGACTTATAAATATCAAGAAGAGTTCGATTAGGAACAATATGTCTTGACTTCGCAGTAAGACCGACAGTTTTACTTATTTTTGCTGTAAGGGTATAGATATGGTTTTTCCAACTTAGATTTTCATCAATCAATAACCCAAGATATTTAATGCAATTCTTATGTTCAAGGGTAATATTCTTATTTTCTTCTTTGTCAAAAATATTAACTTGTAGCAGGTAATTAAGTCTTTTTTGGTATGAGCGGAAAATAACAAAGTTTGATTGCTTTCTGTTAAGTGCAAGTTTATTTGCGGTCAGCCAATTGAATAGGTTGTTCAATTCAATATTTACAATTAATTCCAATGTCTTGAGATTTTCGTGAGAGTAAAGGACATCTGCAAAAAGAAAAAATTTAAGTTTCCTGGAGCAATATTGAATATCATTGACATATAGCAAACATGGCAAAAAGAGGAGCGGCCCTGAAACGGACCCTTGGGGTACACCACAGCTAACTACTTCTTTATCCGAAATAAAAGAGTTAATCTCAGTTGTTTGAGTACGATTTGTTAAATATGAGGAAAACCACTGATTGTCAATTCCTCGAAGGCCGTAATATTTAAGTTTATCAAGTAATATTTTATGGTCCACCGTGTCAAAAGCTTTCTTAAGGTCGATGAACACCCCACAAGAAAAAAGCCTTTTATCCATATTGGTACGGATGGATTCCACCATGTCAAGTATAGCATGTTCAGTTGAATTTGCGAAAACCGTATTGGGATGAAGATAATAGTAGGTGTTTTTGTATGAAAACTTTCATTCTGTTGTACATAATTTTCTCTAAAATCCTGTTGAAGTTTTACAGTAATGAAATCGGTCTATAATTGCAGGCATCTGTTTCATCATCAGCTTTGTAGACGGGTATAACTTTGGACATTTTCAGTTTAGAGGGGTATGCCCCCAGACTGACAGACTTGTTGAGAAAATTTGCTAGGACAGGGGATATTATGTCACAAGAGCGTCTAAGAAGTTGTGCAGAACAAGAGTAAAGGCCAGATGACTTATTGTTCGGTATGGATAAAATTTCAAGCTTCCCTTCATGTGGAGTAACAGGTTTGAAGAAGAATGAGGTGTCAGGTGATTTGGAGTTACAGAGATAGTCCATATAAGGATGCTCAGCTTGCGGCAGTTTGGTTGCTAAGTTATTACCAACAGATGAGAAATACTTATTTACAATGTTGAGCATACGCAATGGGTCATTGATAACACTACTGACTTCCAAAACCGTCGTCAAGATACACAAAACTAGTATGCTCCATGGAAAACCAGCGCTTCAATAAGAGGCGCTATAATTTGGTGAAACAATAACTAGCGCTACTAAGGCCGAAAGGCAAAACTGTAAAGGTGAAATATTTGAGCACGCCATCGATTGACCACGCAAAGCCGAGAAACGCTTGATGCTCTGAACAGATATCCACGTGGTGCTACCCCGATTTAAAGCCCCATGTAAAACACCAGTGGCCTTCCTCTGGGACTAGAGACAAAGAGGGAAGATCTTAATACTTGAACTTAAATTTGACCACATAATTGTTAACGTGTCTTGGATAAATTGCTAAGCGCAGCTTTTTTACCCTCTGCTACTGCTAAGGGGTTAACACAGAATATAGGAACGCTGTGTTCAACGATGCAGCCATGAGCTAAGGCCGATTTGTTATTGGGCAACAAACACGGGGGCGGATACTCCGCAAAAGGAAGTTTGAACCCACGCCGAACACCATCTAAAACAAACGCAGGCGCATTTAAGGTGGTTTTCCAAAAACCCATAGCAGAATTGAAACGGCCTTTCACACCTCAGCTGTTGTTCCAAATATTGAATTCGTCAAAATTTCCAAGAAAAAAGTACAAGGAAAGTCATAACCAACCTGCAAATGATGATCATCATCCGACACTGACCAAAAGCCAGTCATCCCCGGTGAGAAGTGCTTCTCGCTGAATCGGCGGACTTTGAGCTTGAGCAGAAGGCGCTCAAATGACCAAACTCTCCACACTATAACACAAACGAATTAAAATTAACAGCTTATGCAGATGCGTTCACAGACCCGAAGGACAAACACTCAATTACTCAACACTTTTATAGCGCTATTCAAATAACTTAACACTTAAGAGACACACTGAAACACTCACTAAGAAACATAAAATTCCTTTCAGAACTTACAGAAACAAATATCTGCTCAACTTCGTAACGCAGATATTTTTATAGTCCAACAAACACTTCGCGGTAATAGGGGTCTAGCTAGGAGGTCTTCTAGGGGGGAGGAGAGGGTCCCTTATTTAGGGTGCGGTGTTTTGGATATTTCAATGAAATTCCTTTGGTTACCAGATTCCATTTTTTGATTTGACTTACATGAATCTATCTAATGAACAAGAGATACAAAGGTGACCAATATAAAGAAGCAATACACCAACAGTTTTTAAGATTAAGTGTTTCCTGACATGAAATAATAACTATTAACTCTTCACTCCCAAGATCTCATTAGCAATTCTCCTTACTGTCTGCCATACAATTATTGTAATATGATTTTGGAGACTTTGGTATTGGATCAAGTAATGATCCTCCAGTTGATATTATTCTTCATTCCCATCACTCTTCTGCCTAATATTGTATTGATATTGTAAGGAGAAATTCTGTCTTGGTCACTCATGAGAGTTATAGGGTTAAAGGGATTTAAATACCCATGGCTCTTTTAGACCCTTTGCATCTCCATAAAAAGTGAAAAGTTTATCTAAAGTGTTATTCATTATAGCTTAAATGAAACTAATTCTTATTTATGCGTACCATGGAAGAGATTGGAAGGTAAAGTTACCTCTTGGTCATTGGAATGTTCCCTGTAAACAAGAGAAAAATGCCTTATTAGGATGAAGGGCTTGAAATCCATTGAAAGCGTTGTTTTTTGTTTACACCAGCTTATCACTGCTTTTACCCCAATGAGTATATTTGTTTGGATGTTTCCACAAAACTGTAGCTTCCTCTAATATTTTTTACTTTAATATGAAGGGGTTGCATGGCCTGTCACATTAGGAGTTGGTGTAGGCCTTGGAGCTGGATATTCAAACTGTAAACACCAGTTGTACTGGCAGAGTCCTCCTGGATTCCCATTTGGAAGGCCTTTTTGGGACAGGCCTGGTGAAGGTGGTGAAAGACGACCCCCTCTCAAGGTAGGGTAAGGTACATGGAGAAATATCACAGATAAGGGCCCACTCGTTCAAAGGGTGAATAACGCTATCGAATGGATTTTGATGTTATTCGCCAGCCGGGAGGTCTGTATTAGGAAAAGCTGTGCCCGAGGTCTTGAGTACCGCCAGAGGCTGTAGGCTGATGGCAGTACTCGAGACAGAGGGCACAGTTTTTCCTAATACGGACCGACCTAGGCTGGTGAATAACAATTTAAATTTTTTTTCCATAAACTTAACGAAATTCTTTCCTAAAGAACCCGAATGAATTAGGGCTGTGATTACAGCAAGATCTATCATAAACTGATTAATTTTTAGCAAGTAAATGGTAGTTAAAATAGAGGTGATGCAAATTAAAGAGAGAGGCTTCATCGACACATTTTAATTTGCGCACTGATAAAGGTGATTTAAAAGGCTTTCAACAACTTCGAAACATTATTTTTAAAAGTATTTGTCACACTGTGACACCTGCCAATTAGAGAGCGCGTAAGAAAGAAAAACACAGGTACACTTTTGAAAAAACAAAGGAACTAGTTTAGCAACGGTAATTGAGTCTTAACAACTGAGTTGAAAACGTAAATTAGCCACCGTAAAGGGTAAAAAAGCTGACCTTTCGAACGTCAGCTCTTCGTCAGAGCGATTGACGAAGGGCTAACGCTCGAAACGTTTTCAACCCAGTTGTTAACACTAAATTACCTGCTATACTCTCCCACCGACGCAGCACCACAGTTTCTTCAGAAACTTACCCCTTTATTATAGTTTGGCAACGACTGTTAGGACATTGTTTTCTTTAAAAGCAGACGGAAAGTATTATTCACTCTCAACGACGATTAAATAATGTACGAAGTGTAACCTCGAAAGGTTAGCTAAGAGAACGAGCGGACAATTCGAACGCACACAGTGATCTTTATTGTTTTTGGACGATAGCACTAAGACGAAATTTGCTTGATGAGAGTAGTGGTTGAGGTTGCGTGCGTGTGGTTCGAACTAAGAGAAAATACAACAGAAACTAATCTAAGAAAAATGAGTTGCGAAATGTAACATTAACCTAACTAAAAGTGAAGCGATTGCACGGAAAACAGAAAACCAAAATTATACCAATAATACATACAAAAGGTGAACAACGTAAATGTAAAAGAAATTAAAACTTGCTTTGGTCTAGCTCCTAACGATATAAATAGCTTGCAGCGAACGGTAGCAAATAGCTTGTAGCGATTATCTAGCAGCGACGATTTAGCAGTGATGATTTAGCAGCGATGACTACAAGCGACGATTGAAATAGAATCTTTACACCTGCACTTAAGTGGAAATTTGATCGGAGATAACAAACTTGCTGCAATAATCATTAACTAACGAAAGACTTAAAATGAACCAGAACAAAACTATAATAAAGTGTATATTAACTAAGCGTTTCGAAACTGACATTCCAGCCCCTTTAAAGGCGGATACAACTGATTGCCTTTAACTAAAAACATAAAACAGGGTTGAAACGCTTCGGAATAAAAACTAAATGTCGATAAAATGAAAGTTCTCTTAAGATGCTGTTCACAAGATCACTGCTCAGGCAGCTTCCAAAAACAAAATTTTGTCGATGGGATGCACAAGAACCGAGGACTTGGTTTTTAGCTTGACACTCCTCACCAGGCCATCACTCTGATTTGGAAAAGCTTCCAAGATACGCCCAAGCGGCTAGGAACTTCTCGGTGTTTTTTCATCCAACAAGAGCACGACGTCGCCAACTGCAAAATTGCGGGTAGTATGATTCCATTTCTGCCTTTGCTGGAGCGAGGGGAGGTATTATTGAATCCACCGTCGCCAGAACACGTCTGTCAGGTATTGCACGTGTCTCCATCTTTGTGGGGAATAGCGGTCCTCTTTAGCGAAGACACCCAGGGAGAGGGTAGGTCCTGAACGCAGGAGTAGGAGGTGGTTTGGGGTCAAAGCTTCTGGATCTCTGGGGTTGTCTGATACTTTAGTCGAGGGACGCCCGTTTATAATCACGGTTGTGAACCAATCGTAGATAGGCGACAGCACCGTAAGCCAGTTGTGATGCGTCAGAGAAGAAGTGGAGCTGGCAAGAAGTCACTTCACCAAAGTCGCGAGGTTTGAAGCATCGTTCTATATGAAAGTGCTCCAGTTTTGGTAGCTCGCATAACCATGTTTGCGAATGTCTCAAATCTTCGTCCGGTATACGGTCATTCCAATCGAGCTTCTTTTTGCAGAGATCTCGAAGGATCACCTTAGCCGTGAGGATGAAAGGAGCAACGAATCCAAGCAGGTCGTAGACTGAGCTGATAACGGACAACAGTCCTCTCCTAGTAGCTGGCCTATGTTTAATGTTGATGTTGAAGCTGAAAGTATCCGAACTCACTTGCCATCGTACTCCAAGAGCTCTTTCAATGATGGGATAGTCGAAATCTAGGTTCTTCACTGCTGTTGCTCTTTCAGCCCCTAGAATTGACTCAACCACTTTATGAGAGTGAGACAGCCATTTCGTGAGACGGAAGCCACCTTTCGACAGAAGCTCCCTTAGTTCCCTCGCAAAACAGATAGCGCTTTCATCCGTTGCCACAGATTTCAGACAGTCCTCTACGTAGAAATTACACTTTACTGTTCGTATGGTCTCAGGACGAAAGCTCGATGGATTATCTTCTACCGCTTTCTTGAATGCAAAATTGGCACA
Organism: Pocillopora damicornis; assembly: GCF_964200805.1. NCBI lineage: Eukaryota > Metazoa > Cnidaria > Anthozoa > Scleractinia > Pocilloporidae > Pocillopora > Pocillopora damicornis. Next base: position 4,376,392 of record NC_142677.1, read on the forward strand.
GCTAGGAGATGAGACTCCGCCGAATAGATGCACTATCATCATCATCAGTTCTTCTGCTTGAGCTCCTAGCTATCCATTTGGCCACCAAAGGAATCGTAAGGCCTTACGGTCTTCAAGAACCACACTGACTTGACGGAACATGGCCTCGACATCTTCCACGAGACCTACAGCCTCCTGTCGGAAACGAGTCAGCACTCCAACCAGGGAGTTCGTGAGGTCCGGCCCCTGTAAGAACTTGTCATTCAAAGAACTTCCACGATGTTAAATGGAACAGTCGAAAACGATGCGAATCTTTCCTGGCTTGGCTGGGTGGAAAACAGCACGATGGGGAAGGTACCAAGTTCCTCCTGGAATACCGATAGGTAGGGCCTTCTTTGCATATACCTTCTGAGGGAGGTCTTCTATGCAGGCTGCGTACTTTACGCGCAAATCTGAATCCTTCAACAGGACCATTGTGGGAGGATTCCCTCACTTCTTTCGGGTGAAGAATTTTTGGGGCGTCATTCCCAATAAGCAAACCCACGTTCGCGTCGATTTTGGAGATTTTTATTCCAGCAAGGTGCGGCCAACGATCTACATCCCCTTGGTTAGCGGCATTCTCTACTGTGACGGGTAGATGTGGTCTGGTGAACACGTGTGGCAATTCGACAAGAGTTTCTTCTTTGAGATCCATCACTTCAAGGTCAACTGCTGAACATTTGATGCTGGTGTTTTTGCTTTCCATGGTTGTCAGTGACAATGTTGTTGCTCGTCCATTAATGCCAAGCTCTTCAATGAGTCCCTCTGAACAGAAAGAAGTATTGGAACCATGATCTAAAAATGCGTAGGTTTCCACGATCTTGTCGAGACCTGGTGCTTTAACCTTAACAGGCAGTAGTGCTAATCCGGCTGCAGACGCATGGTTGCTGTCATTTTTGAACGATTTCAAGCGTGGCTTACGATCAATTTCTCCATCGTGGAAAGGGACCCAGCTCTTCGCGTTAGGATTCAGAGCTTCTCTCTCTACGCGTTCTGCTTTTGGTTCCTCTTGGTCATGCTGAGGTCGAGATTCTCGTTGAACTAAAGGTAGCTCATTTGGAGATATTGGCTGCTGTTTTGCGGTGAATTCTTGAGGAGGTGGGAGTGCCACAGATTTATCTTCTTGTCTGAAAAGCAGGCAGAATTTTCGACATAAGACGCTTCAGCTGCGCCGTAAACGAGTTCTTCTGCTTGTGCCTTTGCGATTTCTGTTTGTAGCTAGAGAGCTTTCTTCATAAGTTGTGGTGTTAGCTCCTCCTTCTGAATTGCCTCATAGCTTCGTAGATTGGCCTTTTTTTTTGTAGCTGATGCTGAAGAGGCGCGAGAGCTCGCCGCCGAACTTGACTTGGAACAACGATAGATTTTGGAGCCCCGTGAGGTGGGACACTCGAGAAGGTACATTATTACTCACTGAATCGTCGGGATTTATCTCGGTATCCGGCCCCGCCGTAATGACACGTGCTGGCGATAATAATCTACCGAAGTCCTTGACGTGTTCCGATGACGCTACCCAGTTACATTTCCTGTGATATCCTCTATTCCACGCTTTACTTCGACAAAGTAGGCGTTCGACTCATCGATATCGCGATCTTTTTTTAGCTGCACGTGATAAGCGGCGTAGGCGCCCTCGAATTCTTGCAGAATCTGCACCTTTCTTCTGACTAGTTCAATGTTTCCGAAATCTAACATAAGTTCGCGTATTTCATTTTGCGCTTTCGTAACGATACCTTTCTTTGCGCCTCTAGTTCTCTTTAATCTATCAAAACTTTCTGAGTCGATTCCGTCCCAATCGAGGGTGTGATTTCGTTCTCCAATACGTAGATTTATTTATTCGACTTCGCTTTCCTTCGACATGTTTTAAATCGATTTCCTGAGGACGTAATCGTTTGTTACATATCTTGCCGTATGTCACGTCGTGAATTTCCACACGTGAAAGCGGGGTCGAAGGTTTGATGCAACAAATGGCTATTTCTTCAATAACGTCGCTTAAAAACTCGAACCAAACGTGGTAGATGTAAGAATAACTGGAGATTTGCCAAACTCGAACGAATGTAACCTCAAAAGGTAACCCAAAACATCGAGCGGACAATTCGAACGCACACAGTGATCTTTATTGTTTTTAGATGCTAGCGCTAAGACGAAATTTGCTTGATGAGAGTAGCGGTTGAGGTTGCGTGCGTGTGGTTCGAACTAAAGGAAATTACAACAGAAACTAAGAAAAATGCGTTGCTAAATGTAACATTAACCTAACTAGAAATGAAGCGATTGCACGGAAAACGGAATACGAAAACTATACCAATAATACATACAAAAGGTAAATAACGTAAATGTAAAAGAAATGAAAACTTACTTTGGTCTGGCTCCTAACGGCAGTAAATAGCTTGTAGCAAACGGTAGCAAATAGCTTGTAGCCATTATATAGCAGCGACGATTTAGCAGTGATGATTTAGCAGCGATGACTAAAAGCGACGATTGAAATAGAATCTTTCCACGTGCACTTAAGTGGAAATTTGATCGGAGATAACAAACTTACTGTAATAATCATTAACTACCGAAAGACTTAGAAATGAACCAGAACAAAGCTATAATAAGGTGTAATTAACTAAGTGTTTCGAAACTAACACGAAGATTTACCTCCGTTCAGTAAGTAAATGGCAAGGAAAGTAACTGTAAGTAAATTCAAATATTTGATTTTGAAGTTGTGAGAGTTTGCTCGTTTGTTTACTGCATTGGCATGTGTAAATCTGGTCTTTTCTCCACAAAAACCATATTCGAATGGGACACTTCAATTAGGCACAAGGGGATTTAATGCAGCTTTTTCTTGTTGAATTCCCAAATTTCTAAACTGAACGGACTTGGAAAGACTCAGCAAAAGGGTCTTTGTAGTAGAACTTAAAACTTCGCTCGCCTTTTAACTACGAACAAATTGTGAGAGAGTTCAGATATTAAATCAATGAAAGTTCCATCGATTAATTCAATTGTAAGCAAATTCCTCACGTTTTAACTTTCTAGTTACTTTCTGTGAAGGATTCAAATTATTTACAGGCGGGTTTTAGACCGCTTGTCAACCAATTCAATGACACTCTTTCTCATACGAATCATTTCGAAACCAATTTTTTTCTGTTCACCAAAGTGATTTGAGAGAGAGAAAAGAGAGGATCAATAAGTTATTTATCGGTTGGAGGAAGTGACCAACGTCTTTGCTTAAAAATACTACCCAGCCGGAAAAACAAGATATTTTTATGAAAAAATGGCTGCGAAGGTAGGGATGACTAGCGACTAAATACAGGAATGGCTCCGACATGTAATTGGATGATAAAAATAGTAAAAGTTAATAAGTTATATCTTAAGTCCTTGCTCGTGAATATTGTTTACCCGTGTGTCTCGAAGCGGAACAATTCGAAATAACAATGCGAGTGAAAACACCGATGTGTCAAACAAGAAATGGTTACTTTCATAACGAAAGGAAGGCAGAGCCTTTCTTTCTCATTCAGCGGGGTCTTCCAACGATGTTCCGGCGATGTTTAAGTCATCTGCTGACTAACTGAGCTGACTAAACTCATTTAGTCAGTTTAGGTGGACGATCAGAGACTGGAGCTATTCCTACATTGCATCGCTGACAGGAATGGCTCCGACTGGTGCTTTTAATTCTTTTTTTTTGCTTAGTGACGGCACAATCAGTCTTCGGACAGTTTTCGGCTAAAACCAGAAAGAGCAAAATGATTTTAGGAAACTTGTTCGAAACTAATGAAGACTGTTCATCACATGACGCTGTTTTGGAACGTATACATCTCGTTTGCTATTATATTACTACTGTTCTAGACAAGGTATTTATACCACGAATTTAAGAAAGAATTAGTACTGTAACATAGACCACGTTTCCTGTAAAGTACACGAGCCATCCTAACCTAATTTTCAAACTGCTTTCCAGGCACCATCTGTAATAAGCCTCTTCAAATCTGCTAAGTTAGCTTCTACTGCCTCTCCAGGTATCAAAGATGCCTCGTTTGTATCCAATACGTCAGAAACAGACAGTTTAATGGTCTTCAATGGAGTAATGTTTTTCCTTAGTAAACCAGTGAAGCATTTCTTGCAATCCTACAAGAGAAATAAACGGATGGTGAGGTGAGACAGGTGTGATAGGCAAGGGAGAAAAAATTTCAAACAATAAAACACAACATGCCTTGTGCGCCATCGTTTTGCCGGATGTGAAGTCTACAGGTACTTTGCTGTTTTTCTGCTTTGATTCCTCATTATTATAACAATTCTCAATCATCTCCATCTTCTCTTCTTGTTTGGTTTTTCCAACCTGATATTTCTCTTCTGTGTCTTTCGTTTGGTGGAAAAGAAACGTTTCTGGACCTCAATTTTTTGTTTCAGGTACACTCCCTTTAGGTATAGTAGCCGACAGTGTACTTGTCGTATGCTTGTGCAGCACCATCGAAGTGAACAAACTATAAGAGGAATTGACACTTTTCTCTAACTGTTGCAGCGTATCTTCATCTTCACAGACTTCGACATCATCGATCATTCTGAGCAATTTCGCCTTGAGGGATTGTTTTGTCCTCTCTATGGTACTTTCCCCATTCTCGCCCACAGTTCCTTTATTAAGACAGTCTCGTAGAGGTTTATCTCGTTGGCACTGTCGTGGTATGCAGTATCACTAGATGCTTCCCGGTAGTCAGGATCCATGGAGCTATTTTCTGGGCGTGGGAACTGACTAGGGTTGTCTTCAAAAAGCTACCGGCATTCAAACATCTGTTCACGACCTTACTCAATCATTGAGAATTTTATTATATGATTGTCACACTGTCTTTTTCTCTCTATTTTCACATCTCGTAGACCCTCGCAGGGGGGATTTTCTTATAATTATTTCGATAAAAGCGCCCGGGGGAGGGGAGGTCGTACTGATCATATAATAAATATTACTGAAGAAGTACATGGCCCTGCATTAATAAAAGAGGGCTTTATTTAAAAGCATTGTAGAGTTCAATATAGGAAGAACGTAGTAAAACGCTCTTTCAGTTTTTATCTCAGTATATAAATTATTTAGCCAAAACGAATGGCAAAAAACAATAAAAAATAAAATAAAATAAAGAAAGCATGAGTAGGAGCTATTCCTGTCAGTGGTGAAATACAGGAATGGTTCCAGTCTCTGGTCGTCCGCCTGAACTGGCTAAATGAGCTTAGTCAGCGGAGCTAATCAGTGAATAACTCTGTCATTGGCAGAGTATCGCTGAACTACCTCATTGGACAAGAAAGGCTCTGCAATCCCTTCGTTATGTTAGTAACCATTTCTTGTTTGATACATCGGTGTTTTCACTTGCATTGATATTTCATTGTTCCGCTTCAAGACACACGGGTAAACAATACTCACGAGCATGGAGTTAAGATATAACTTATCAACTTTTACTATTTTTATCATCGAATTACAGGTTGGAGCCACTCCTGTATTTAGTCACTGGTATAAGGATGTACTCGGTGACTTATGAAAGTGTTACCGTTGCCCGTGGGCAGAGATAAGAAAATATGGACTGCACTAAGAACCAATCAGATTGCAGGATTCGTTTCCGTGCCCTCTAAGAAAAAAGTAAAAATCCCTATCCAGTGGATAGGTGTTACAAAGCATATAGCGTTATCCATCAGATAGAGAGTTATTCAGTAGATAGCACCATTCAACCTTTCAACAACCAGGGCAAGGTGCTTTACCAGCAGGACAAAGCACTTTTCTCTTTATTCTGGTTACTTAGAAACACTGGGAAGTCCTGGCCAATCAGGATAATTTCTTGATTGAGTAAAACCATGTCACACCACCCAATAAATGTCACAGTCAGTTTTATTTAACCCTTAAACTCCCAAGATCTCATTAGTAATTCTCTTTACTGTCTGCCATACAATTCATAATTGCAACTAAGTTTTATATGTTTTGGTGCCTATTAGCCTGTGTCTGGGCTCCTGCCTGTGCCCAATAGCTAAGAAGGCCGTACGCACGTGCACAAGGTTATGGTGTCGAGTATAAGTAACTACGGAGGTATTCCGTAACACGGATTCTGCTCGTAACCACGAAAATATCCACCAGCTGTTAGTACACTTCATGACACATACACGTCCATGTAGCCGTGTTGCACAAAATGGCGGATGAATAATGGCACACCACCTTTTCGAATATTTCCCGCCGTTCACGAAAATGAATTAAGCGAGAGGAATAAAAGAAGAGGCCGGTGCAATTTTTCCCAGTTTGTGCCAAAGAAGGTTAGACGTAGGAGATCAAAGAAGACATCTAATTTGAGTACTACGGTCACCACCTCGACTGTTCAAGATGATTTCGAAAATCCTTCTCATCAGGTGTTGCAACCTAGACCAATTTTAGATGCTTTGCTGGTAAGTCTTAATTTTGCATCTTTTAAAAATATTTTCGATTCTGTTTTTTTACAGTCATTTAAAGCTTAAGTTCTCCTTGCATGTACTCTATAAATTATATTCGTGTGTGCCACATGTCAGGAAAAGATCAGGAAAGAAGTCATGGAATTTTATTTTGAGTCATGGGTAGTTGGCATGTTAAAAAAAGTCAAGGAAAACTGATGTCTGTAGTAACCAAGATATTTCTCATTCGACAGACTGTTTGTTTGTTTTTTTTTCACAGATATATAGGAAACTGTTTTGTTCATGAGATGTGATGAGTCACACACAATGACAGTTAATTTTCTATTCCTCATTATTTTCTTTTATATGCAGTGGGCTAAGGCTTATATAATTAATACCTCCTCTTTTCCAAAGAGAATTTTTTTAATTAAAGAGAGATCTCTTACCATACATAGGAGTGTAAATTTCACATAGTAAAGTAGACCTTTCCACCTAAACAAGACTCAAACCTTGGTAGTATTAATACATCACTGTATACATACAATACAAAATATCCTAATTGCGCACCTTTGGTATTCATAATTAGTTTTGATTTTGTTCAATATTTTATATCTAATGTTTAATATTTATTTATATTTTGGGTTCTCTGTACTGTAGTTTCTAGTGCATCTTGTACATGTACAAGGTTAAACATTCTATGATGTGGCACGAGTTGTTTGTGGTTTGTATCCTTGGAGCACATCAAAAATGTCTGTTTTTTCAATGGTTAGCACAGTAGCTATGTAGATTACTCATAACTAGATATAATGTGGTACTTGTGCTTATGCCTTGAACAAAATCAATCGTTAACCTTACATGTTTTTTATCCTCTACCATCAGGAAGCCAAATATGTGATTGTTGAAAGAGAATCCAGGGATAACATTTGGATCTATCATTGCAAATGTGTTGAAGGCACAAGGCAAACAGATTATTTGCAGTCACTGTCATCAACAGTCATAGGAGGTAGTAAGTACAAGCATATAAACTGATATAAATAATTTATAAAAATGCTCCAATAAAATTGTTCATTCAAATCACAGTTTAAATGTAGACAATAACTGTATCTCATGTGCACGTTCAGTAAGTGCCATTTATTTCTGTTTATACGTTAGGAGGCAACTGCAGTTCCCATCCTCTTTCTTACAGCTTCTCTTTTTTATTGTTGCCAATTATTTCTCCAGCCTCCTTTAAGCACCCTCGTGTTCCATTTAAAATGTTTTTTCTATTGAATTCTAACAACCTGAGTTGTGAAATGAAAGGCTCCAACTACTAGTAACAGGATTATAAGCTGTCTTCATTTAGCTATTTTGTTTTGAATCTGACCCCTGTGTCTGTCTCAGAAGGAACATCATGACTTATTGCCTTTGAATGGGAAAAATTTTACCCTTTTTGTACATGGAAATAAACAGCATGGAGTAGTTGGCCTTCAAGGTGCACTTATCACTTGCTTTATCTGTGATCACTAGCATCACAACTGTGAGCATGTAACAAAAGTAGCAGAATCTGAGGAAACAATGGAACACGAAATGCATGATTTTCTGGTGGATTTTTTTACTGAGAGAAAGTTTCGAGAGTCTACTGAATCAGTTGCAGCAGCCACCACTCGTAAAGAGTGGAAAATAAGATCAGTTTCTAATAAAAAAATACCATTCCATCTATCAACAACACAAAAAAGTATTCTCCTCTCTGGAAGATGTTCTTTGTGGCAAAATTTCAACTACTGATTTGGTGCTGCTTACTCCCAACTTGTCTCCCTCCTGCCCAAAGTGTTCATCACAGTGCATTAGTCAGACTACACAAGCTTTGTGCTTTTTGAAAAAGCAGACATGGCAATGTTGTGAAGGTAAGAAATTCCTTGCATTAATTATCTGATCTCTTTAGGTGTTCAAGTAGTGTCCACTGTCACGAATGGGATAGAAATGGCTGAAAAATGAAAACCATACAGGGAAGGTTGTCCAGGTAATGTGAAAATTGCATTCAGATTTCAAACCAGTTGATTGGATGATAGCTGTCAACAGCCTGGCGTGAGGCATCCATTGGGAGGAAAACCCTCAGCTGACAGCAAACCAAATAAATTATTGTTATTATTTTGCCTCAGCTCAAGGTGAATACAGATGGACTGCTAAAAACCAACACAAGGTTTTTGTGTAGCTCTAGCACAGATATTTTTCAGCCATGGATGGCAACCAGAAATCAGAAATGTTCTTCTCTTTTTTGCATAATTATTACTGACTTTTCATTCGTAGTCTTTTGTTTAAATTCTAAAACTAGAGCTTTTAAATTTGTAGGTGAAGTTATCAATGCATCAAAAAAACAACATTCACCTTCCAGTTGTTGTCCGTGGATCAAACTACTTGTCTGCTCCCTATTTACAATCATAATATAACTTAAATTTATATATTATCCAAGCATAAATGTTTTGAATACAATATGAAATGGTTTATGCCTGTGGCTACTAACACGTCACATATGAGTAATTTTATGTCATCTTATCATTAAATTTTTGTAATAAGCAAGTAATGATTCCTGTATGTTTCATTTCAGTATTATATTATACTTGTGTTGAGGAAATCTGTGATGGAAAAGTGGAGTTTGATGGCTCAGAGCTTACTTTGTTAAACATGGCTTCCTACATTGTTTCTTATGACGTCTTGAGGGATTTTGTTTCATTTTCTTAAGGGGAGGTACATGTATCTTATTCTGTATCATAAATTAATTCTCTGTTGCAGTTTAAAAGTTGAAGTCTTACAGGCCTACACACTTATTGCATGTTACTTTGATGTTGTGTTGAAAATGGCCAAATGAAAATTACATAATGTTGAAATTTTTGCAAGTAATCACATACCACCCAATAGTTAACAGTGAATTTGAAAATAACATTATTGTGACATCTGAATACCAAATAATGTACTTCGTTCAATAAATTTAAATATTTCTGGAACACACCCAGCAGACACTTATAACAACAATTATAATTTACAACAATTATACTAAACAATCAAAGACTCATTTGTCTTCACATGATGGTTTACAATGAGAATCAGGTACCAGAAGAAAAACAAATAATCAACAAATTAAGAGCTGAGGGTTCTGATTTATTGTATCTCTGAAGTTTTGCCTGTGACATTGACTGAAAAGCATTGTCTTAACCCTTTAACTCCCAAGATCTCATCAGTAATTCTCCTTACTGTCTGCCATACAGTTCTTGTGATGTTAGTTCGGAGAATTTGGTATTAGATCAACTTATAATCCTCAAATTGATATTTTCCTTTATTCTCATCACTTGTATGCTTGTTTATATTGATATTGTAAGGAGAAATTCTGTCTTGGTCACTCATAGGAGTGAAAGGGTTAAGAATGATATAAAATTGTACATGTATGTCATTCAATTGTCTTTCAAAAAGCTATATTTGAATTATGTTCTCTTTTTTTAGGTGCACTCTATTTACATACCACGGTGTCTGGCAAGAGATCATGGCTGATGCACATGTATTGGACTTCAAGAGGATGTTATCGTACTACCACTGGTGTTTTGCTTGCTGCAGTTTCCTGAACCTTCTTGACATAAACTATGAAGAAGGTTTTTGTTGTGCCATCTGTGGCAAAGATAACAGTCTGCACTTTGTCATTTGTGATGCTAAAGTACTATCCTTCAGACAAGAGCTTTGTACTTCTCTGAAGTCTACTTATTCATCACCGAGTCCATCGACTGTACCATGAGAAACAGGAAGATAAGTTGCTATTTATGCTTATGATTTTTTTAAAAAATATTCTATGCATAATTTATTCTATTATTTTGGTTTCCAGTATGATTCAAAGAGTTCTATTTTAGAATGTGAGCATGATACAATATATTAATCTGTTGATGCAAAGACTATGACTTGATTCAGTTTGATTACTGATTAATATAATCATTTTAAATATTTTTAATCCTTCACCTTGGGCTGGCACCTTGTCGTGGTGGTGAAGCTTGTGTGTCTCATTGACCCTGCAAAGACCTTGGAATGAGGTCTTCTTTTTCTGGATCAGTTGAGGGGTTGAGACCAGACTAAGACCAGCTCCAGTTCCTCCTACATTCAGTGAGATGGACTTTGAATGTGTCTAAATATCACCTGTTTTTATTTGCTTTGTTTGAAGAGATCTGCATTTAGGCTAATTATTTAATATTTTATGACATCACTAGGCATCGTGACAGGGTTTACCTTGCTGAAAAACATGTGAGGCAGATGGTGGATCAAGTAGGCCGTGATGTTAGCAAGGTTACATTATACAGTAATGACCTCTTTACACCTGGAGTTGCAGCATTGTGCACCTGCCTAAGGTAGTTTTCTTTCCTGGTGCATTTTGTTCTGTGGATCTGATGTCTCTTTTCCAACAGCTATTACTGCACTTTTCAATGCATTAGGGGAAGCTTCCCCACTTTTCCCCCAATTGGACTCCTTGGAAACATTTTACCGCAGACTCATTGGTAACGGACCAGTCGAGCAGTGTCCTGAAGACATGCTTCTACTCCTGCAAACTTTTCCCCTTCTGTTTGACATTGTGGAAGGAGATCAGCTTCTTGAGACCTTGACTGCATTTATTACTGACCTGTTGGAAAAAGCAAAGTCTCCCTTCAGCAGAAATGGATCAATACCAGATGCTGTGCAATTGGATGTACACCGCACAAATGATGTAGAATACTATCCTTGCCTGCCTGTGGTAAGAAGTCGTGGTGACTATTGCCTGGATGACACAACCACAAACATCTACACAAAGAGGAGTACTCGACACCCATCCTTACTTCCTGGAGTTTTCTTAGTGCACTGTAAACACGGTACAATAATGTTATGGGTTTGTATTAATATTTGTATTAATTTCTATGACGAACAACATTACTTCTGATTTTAAAAAATGTAAATTTCAGTTCACTCTGACCCCCAACTAGCTATTGTTACCCTTTGTTTATTCCAGATTATCCTGACAAGCTCCGGGTTTACGCTCTGCCTGTGGTTTTAGTTATCAGGCTTAGGTTTTTCTCAACAAATGTCATTTTCTTGAAAGACCGAAACTGTTTGTAACGCTTAGTTTTCAGAAGTATAACATCTGCAGCTGTCAAGTCAAAGAATCGCACAAATTAACTGACTTACCTGTTTTGTTTTGTTTTGTTTTTTGAAGTTTTTCTTACAATTTATGGGCTAAATGGCATAACGACTTGTATAAATAAAGGTTGTTGATTTCTATTGTCTAGTGATGTGCCCCAGTTACACCCTCTCTTCAGCCTTTATTACATGTTCTTACACAACATGCTTTCAGGCACTCAGTGTACCCAGTGTTGCTGTGATTATGTTTAAAACGGTTTTATATCTTCTCTTTTGATTTCCATTTTAGGTACAACTTATGGATTTAGTGTAATGCTTTGCAATGAATCTCCCAACATCCCATTTACAGTGTTTCGAATGCGTTTCTCAGGAGGTAAGCTCGATTTAATGTGCATGTGTATGTTGTGGCCTTTGATTGGATGCCGTTGTGTGTGAAGAAAATTTCTTTTTATTACCAGGGCCCGGTTTAAAGGATGCATAACGCTATTCACCGGGAAAATCACTATCCAGTGGAAAGCGTTGTATGTTATCACAACACTTAAAGGTGAGTAGTGATTAATTCTGTGGATAGCGTTATCCACCCGTTGGACAACCGGGGCCTGGTTTTTTGGGAGTTTTTCTTCTCTTGATTTCCTCTATCAGAGTGATTTTATATTAAACGAGTTATAATAAATGTAGGTTCATTACAATTTTTCTGCCTTTTTTTGACAGGTCCCTCCCAGATTGTCTACAACAACGCTTACAATTTGCGTTCGTGTTGTTAAATCGGGATCCTGTCTTTTTCAAGAACTCTCAGTTCCTTGTGGATCGATTGCGTTGGCGGAATCATACAGGTACGTAAATCACCCCAAAACTGGCTTTTTTGGTTTGGCCGTCTTTTATCTTTGGTGTTCATTTAACTATGCTCTCGGGTCTATCCCCTCCTACTAATCTAATGGCACATTACGCACATTTATTGAAGCACATTCGAAGTAATGTTTTAATCTTAACTTTGTCAGTACCAATGCAAAGCAATCGAACATGTTTTTTTTTCCTTTTTCAGGTTGCTCTGATGCTTACAACCTCTCCCGTTATCCTCAGTGGGACACCTTAAACAGTCAGGCAGCAGAACAAGCCAATTCATGCTTGAAGTCTCTTAAAGGATCCTTGTCATACATGAACGAAAAGAACTTCATGACTCATTGTAAAATATTCATTTGGTATCGAAATTCGCTACGGCGTAAGCAGCTCGAGTCCCAAGGTGTAGCAATGTAACAGTTTTCAGTGGTTATACAGTTTTAGAAACCGGAATAAATGGTAGAAAAGAACGCGGTGGTTAAAGTAAAACAGTTTTTAGTGGTTTTACAGTTTTAGCTAGTTTTAGCGTCAAGTGCCCGCTGAAGCCGTCGGTTGAAAATCAGATCTTTCGCCTTAATTAATTCGACTAATTTGAACAGATCGGCGGCCGCTGTGTAACGAATTGTCTCTAGTTTGTCGATACATTTCAAGCTTTATCTTGAATGAAAATTGACCGTTATTTATTTTAGCGTGGTAATACAGTGTGGATTTAAATTAATTTGAACAGGCTGTCCAATGCAAAACGGCCTGTCTTATTTTATTTCGAACATTCCCGCCCTTTTCAATTTCTTTCTTGTCTGTATCTTGAATGAAAATTAATCGTTTTGAAGTTTCTTTCAAGTTTGTTTCATTCGGCGACTGTTAGTTGGGAATTTGAGGCTTCATCTCATAAAGTAATTGATCTCTTGTTTCTGTTTATTTTCACATTTCGGCATTTTCTCGCGCTGCGTAGAAATGATTTGATTTCTTATAGTTTCAAAACTGGTTTCTACTCTCTGTTTTGTTTTGATTTTTACGTGTTTTGTCTTTTGTTGTTGCCGTGAGCTAATTTTGAACATCTTGAGTTCATTTAACTGATTGCGTCTCAAGATCATTTGAGGTGCCATGGGCAGATTTTGCTTTGTCATGAAAGTATTTAGTTTAACTGTAGGCGACTTTAATTCAACACCGATGATCCACTATAAAGTGTACTTTTAATATTTCAGCCGCTTATTTACCAGAATGGAAAAAAATATATTCTTAAGAGCAGTAAACAACACATAACCGTGGAGCTCCGCTTTTAGGCTTGCCTAAATATTTATATTAACAAGACTAAATGATAGAAAATAGTTTCTTGCCTTTTGTTTCCCTTTCTTATCTTGATCATGATTAGTAACACTTGACTGACTACAAGGCTGTTCATTGCAATGTAAATTATTTTCTTAAGTCGGACAAAGTTTCGATTGTTTTGACCGCGTAACGTCATTATTCCGGTTTATTCCGAGTAATTTAAACATACTTATCAAATGAGTTGGGCCTTTTTTGTGTTGCGGTTTCGTTTAAATACCCTTCCTGTTTTGGTACAAATGCTTATGATGGATAGATTTACCGCATTAAGGAAACAAGGCTGCATAGAAAAGGTACATCGTATCGGAAGTGTGAAGATGAGGAATTTTTCTCGTTGGTTTAGAGAAGTGACCTGGTGTAGCACCTAATAATGATTTCATTTTAAATAACCTAAGAAGTATAACCACCAACAATTGTATTAGTTTCTTTAAATCTGTTCCTGTTATTAAGGGTTTTCAATAACTAAACCACCGCACTATTTGTATCAAACATAGGAAAGTACACGATAAAATACGCGAAGTTAAGAGCGGACTGGATTCTATTTCCTGAAGCACCTGGATCAAAACTTTCGCCAATGTATTTCTGACCACAATTTGATATGTGGTGTGTCGTGATTATGTACTAAAACCGACAATTATGTTTGGCAAAGTGAGCCTAAAACTATCTATGAAGTTGCTGCCGAAACAAGACTATTTTGAAAGAAAATTGAAGCTCTAAAATAATTGAGATCCTCTTTTTCCATGATGAACTTGATTATGCTCTGAAAGATAAGAAGAAAAAGCATGAACTTTTTAGACAATTGTGGTTTAAAATAACTTCCTAAAAAAAAAAAAACGGTTTGCAGTGTACACCCTCTGGAAATATAGCATACTGGAAACCAGTCAACCCAAAAAGTTACATATAAGACACTGGGCAAGTTTGGAGGTGACCCCGTCACAGATGAGGCTTGTCATCAAAAACTTCCTTTTTTAAGCTGGAAAAGTCGCGTTAAATAATTGAAAGATTAAAATATGATAGGTCTTCAGATACTAAACCATAAGCCGTGCCGTTCTAGAAACAATTTCAAATACAATACTTCTGGTAGCATCACATCCATAGAGCCGGGTCTGTAGGGAAAGGTCTTTCGTAAGTGAAGCAATGATAGGCATTGCAACTGCTGTCATGCACTCGGTCTGTTTGTTTGAAAACGAAAGGATCATAATGTCAATAAGCACTAGATAAAAAACCCAAAGGTCGCTTTACTTTTTTGTTAGTTTTAAACACCCTGCATGTTGTGTACCATGATAGCCGAAAATCGCGCAACTAAACTAAACTAAGGCCGTGCGAGCATATTATTTTTGCGTTATGCGGAATAATGACATTTAAACAATCATATTTTAAAGAACACTGAAAAAACGAAATTACGTAGCAAAGCAACTTGTCCCTGTACACAATCAGTAATTGTCGATGTCCTACAAGCGATTCTAAGTATGGCAATTCTATTTGTTCAGATATTTTTAAATCTACAAATGGAATTACCGCGTGTCCTCCGAGGGGTCCAGTTGCTACCAACCTCATCAAGTCTCGGTGCGACAAAGGACGATGTTTGGTGTTCAGTGCCAACCTTAATGTATACTTTTGTTAATTAGGAGTTCTGTTGTTGATGTCTGAAAATGAAAGGAAGCAATACAAACTTTAACCCGTAATTTATATTTGATAAAATCTCTATAATAAGTGTATCGTTAACGTACAAACCTTCAAATATGCCTTCGCAAGAAACCGTAGAATGCTACCTTGGTTTGGGTACACCGATCTACAAAATATAATAGATAAAATGAACAGAACGCTACGTTTAAAAACATTATAAACGAGCCAAAACAAAAAAGCAGCAGAGAAAGTACAGTGGAATCAAGATTTTTTCCAACATTCAAGATTAACAAAACTTTGTTCAAATAATAAGGTAGCTTTAGGAATCGAGGTAAAGTTACAGTGTTTGACTGAGGGAAGGGAAACAGCATTTCAAGGGTTTGAGTTATCAAGAGGTTCGAACAATAGTGATTCCACTGTACACTCACATGTCGTAACTCCGATATGGGTGGGGCAACGTGCAGCCACAATCCACTATGGTGGAATCCTTGGCCTCTTCGAAAGAAATGCCCAAACAAACGCAGTGGTACCACTCAAAGCAGGTAAGGCACTGCACCATCTCATGGCGACTTGAATGTTGGGAAAGCATCTAATGCATCACACTTCCATGGAAGGGGGCATATATGATTGAAGGTGTTTCCTTGTCCTGTAAGTGGCAGCCAGATGATGTGAAAAGGCCCCTCTTCCCTGTCTGGCTGGAAGCAACAAGGAGGACTTTGTTTTGTGTTGTACCATACAGCCCCAGACAGTTCGCAGTGCTGTTGTCTTGGTTTCTTCAAAAAGCCGGCAGCAAAGGTTACCTGCAAGAGTTCTTAAAAAAAACTGCGGATGTCAGTATTGTAATGCCAACTTGCCTGGAGAAACGAGCTGATAACTGGTTGTAATGAGATGATAAAGATGTGGAATTGATTCAAAAGAATGTGAGCCAGTCCTTAAAACGAACAAGTCACAAGTTAGTTACCAATATCAGTAAAAATTCTGTAAGGCATTGACATTGAAGACTTGGCTTTGGACACTTTTTGCGACAATTTCCTGAATGGACTTGTCTTTAATTTCCTGAACCTCGTTTGGTGAAAGGCTCACACTGGCTGCCCACTGCAAAACATTGCCTCTATCAGTAAAATACCACGCATTCTGTAAAAAGAAATATGACAGAAGCACAAAGTAACTCCTTTCAAAGTTATATTGCGAATGGAGTATAATTTTTCGAAATGCAGTTTAGTTACTTCTAAAGAGAGGGTTATAAGTAACTACAGGAACGGTTAACACGACACTGAGATGACTACTATTCCTACAATTTTAGCCAGTATGGTATTGTAAATAATCATGCAATTCAGCCTTATTAGGCTGCCATGGAATTTTTAATAAAGCTATCTATCCATCTACTACAAATATTAGTTTATTGGACAGTTGTCAAATATGATTGAAAACCATGTGCACAAAAAATCATTGTGTAATTATCAAAAGTGATCAAAGGATTTTGGATTTTGCAAGAAGTCAATGAAACAAATGAAGTTGATGAAAAGAAATGAATTGACATGGATGGCAGTTAGTGTTTAGACGATAACGAAAAAAACCACAACCTTACATTGCTTGCTAAGTAATCTGAGAATATCAAAGTAGCAAATTTCTCTAACAGCTGGATTAAAATATTTCTGTATAACAAGCAACCACATAAACAAGCACCTAAAGAAAGAACTAATAAATGAATTTTAAAAGATCAATTTAAGATTGATTTATCATGCCTCAGTCTCAGCTTTGAAAAGGAGATCCAGAGGTTGACCTCTGTTAAAGTTCACTTAAAACATAAAACAAAGACATTAAAATTGTACACTAATACGCTTAGCAAACATAACAAAAAATAACTGATTGTTCTTACTGCATCAACAATGTGGTTATAGTGAGCGAGACCATACATTGCTGCAACCAGTCTAAAAAATTCACTGTCACTTTCATGTCCAAACATGAGTATGGATAGTGAATTATAAAAGCAGTTTCCATCCCCACTTGAGTAGATGGGCTCCAGACCAAGCTCATAAATAGACTGGTCAACATAGCTGGAAAATCTCTAAAAAAAATAGCATATGAAGTTAATAACAACCAATACAATAAAATTTATCAATGAAAAAAATGATAATAGTAACAATAATTATGATGATGATGATGATCGTTTCAAGTTAATAACTTTTACTGAACTTTTTACTACTCAGGAAGTCTGTGCTGATTATTGCTGCTGATAAACTGATGTGGAGAGATCTTCAGGAAATGTTCCAGGCTGTGAGGAGATGAACTTAAGTTCACCTCCCAAGGCAATCTGACCATGCACCCTAAAATGTCCCTTGCAATTTGGGGCCTTATGATTGTATGGATTTCAGTCTGGGAAAAGAAAACACACCTTGCATTAATAGGTAGATCACAAATTAGTGAACAAAATAACATTAATATTTTTAAAGGCTGTTAATTAACTCTCATGAATGTTTGCCCTCATGATGGATTCCTCGTTAAATGCCCCAACCCTAATCATCAAGTTGAAAAAAAACTTTTTGAACATCACACTAAAGAGCTGGAATTGGCCTGGTATTATTGGACCCTTAAACAAACAATATCCACCTTTTGGAGTTAGTAGGACCAAACTGCTTGAACATAGCCCCCTTCCCAAGCTTCTAGCTAAACAATTGGTATTAAAACTTTAGCTGACAGCTGATGAAATAACGTAGAAAATGTTCAAGAATGGTAAATTCAAAACAAAATACTTGCATCCTAGACTCAATTAAATTGTGAAATAGATAAATGAAATAGTATGTTTGTTTATTTGTTTGCGACACATACATGCACAAAAAAGTAATGAATGAAAAGAAGGAGTTCAATTAATAACAGGAAGCTTACGTCTTCATTCAGTTTTCCTAGAATACCCAGCATCTTTGATGTTTGGATCTGATTCAGTTCACTGCAGGTTTGCAGTACAGATTGCCACATATTACCGCAGTAAACTGATTCACTCCCAAATTTCCTCTCAACAATGTCCTCAAATACAAGAGAAGGTTGAACGTGACCTTCAGGAGTTGCAAAGGGAGGATCAGAAATGGAAGTGGTGACAGCAGGTGTTGATGAAGGAGCTGGAGGGCAAATGGGGCTTGCAAAAACTTCAGGGGCAGATGAGGGAGGATCCGAAATAAAAGCAGAAGCTGGTGTTGATGATACAGGAATGGGAATCACAGGACTGTGAGCAGAACCATCTACTGTGATGTCAACCTCTTGAGGGTGCTGTTGTTGATTCCAATTTATGTATAAATGCATTATTGAAATTAAGTTGTCCAGATGTGGTCACTGGCTGCTTTGTGAGCTCAACTTCTTCAGGCCACCAAACTGGTCTGCATGCTTCCTTCCCCATCCAGGCTTAGATCTCCCTACATGAAAATACACGATATAAATTCTGCAAATCTACAGGAAAATTGACAGTGGGTGCTTAAATTTTTACAGTTAACAACTGCATTGCTATGCAATTTAGCACTTTAAAGAAACAAAATCGTGGGTTGTATGATTAGAATAGACAAATTCTATAGCCTTTTAAGTATATCAGCCCCAAACTGTTTGCATTTGTGAAAAACGAACCGTTTATCCAGTTTGCTTTCTTAAATTTCTTTACCATCCTTTTTGACTTCCCTAACAACCATTCTCCTCAGATCTACCACTCTAAATTGCACAGGGTCTTCTGGTGGTACGTCATCATCAGCTGACATTTCTTGAGCTTGAACTTGTTGCACTATAGGAAATAAACATTCAAACTGTACTCTACTGTAAATTAAAATCTGGAAGCAGAAAGGTGGGTACTTATAACAGATGCAAAACAAAGTGATGTTAAAATCCACTCAGAATTTAATGAATTAAACTAGTTAAAATAAGTATCACTTGTATAGAGAAGTGAATGCGAAATCAGAAAAATGTTCCATGTCTTCCATACCTTAAAATATACTGTGGGCTGTAAATAACATCAATCAGTGCCTTAAACTGTCAGAGCATTAAACCTGTTGCAATCCAGAACTGGCCTTTCCAAAATGCAAAGCAGAGTGCTGACAGCTTAGTCCTAGCATACCATTCTTGCATCTAAAAGCAAAAAGAGAGAAATAAAGCAAAAAGAGAGAAATAAAGTAAAAAATAGCGGAAGAAAGCCAAGCAGACAGACAGAAAGGAAGGAAGGAAGGTAGGGCTAGTTTAGAATAAAAAAAATCCTGAGGTACTGCATTGTTAGGGATGTAGATACAAACAATTTCAACCCCGATATCATGAGCTTAAAAAACAGTTTCTATTTAAAGTCTTTTTAAAATTACATTGGGAAATTCAAATAAATAAATAAATATAAAATATATATATAAAATAAAAAAAAGGAAACACTGAAATACTTTTGTTTGCATAGACTTCATGTACCGTCTATCCATCTGGTTACGCTTGTTTGAGTCTGTCTCAAACGCCACCTGAAAGAAAATAGAAAATGAAAATCTCATATACAACAGCTTGCAACCTCAACAATGAAATCATGCTCCCACACGTGCAATATAAAACTTACAAAAAAATGACTCTCTTTCTCTTGCACGACCAGCAATAGCTGGGTGATCCTCCTCGTGACTTTGGGCTTCCTAAAAAAATAAGGAATATCGAAAATAGATCGGTGTGAATTAAAAAAATTAAATACAAAAATACCACACGATCACGATTCTCCGGGAAAGTCTGATATGCTCGTTGTAACAAAAGCAAAGAGCTACGGAAGAATGAATGTCAGCGCCGAGAAATATACTTGCTCCTTTTACAAGATGTGATAAAATTAAAACGCATTCTTTCCGCCATAATGATGGACCTCTGTAATAGGTGGTGTATGTATCATGAAGTGTACCAGAAGCTGGTGGTTATTTTCGTCCCAAAGCCCCTCACGGTTTCAAAATGGCGAATTATCGTGGGACACTCGTTAAATCATATCTCTTGTGACTCGTCTTGGTTCAGCCCTGACACTGGCCATCGCTCTTCGGAATCAAATTTTTCAGGGTGTCACCTCTGTATTGTTATCGATTTGAACGTGAAAGTTGCCTCATCAAACGTTCTCACAGTTGTACGTTTTACTCCCCTTAAAGGGCATGTAAACCTAAAAAACGTTCATTTTCTTTTCACACAGATGTTTAGTAAATATACCAAGTACACCAAAGGTATTATGGAATCCTCGATTATAATTCTGAACTCTTTTAATGGAAACTTCTACTTCTCTGATCCTGCTCGTAATAATAATCAGTGCGCATACTCGTAATGCAATATAAGACACTACATCTCTCCCTTCCTCTAAGAATGAGAAGGGTAAATGTCACTATGAAAATGTCACTATGAACAAAAACAAAACTCAACATATCGTTTCCTTAGACTATCTGTCCAAATAATGTTCAAGTTACATAGTTCTTGAAATGTTCCAGGCAAATGTTCAAGTCACATAGTCCTTGAAATGTTCAGGCACCCTTCTTGTTCTTTCCGATCTGCGAAGTGCAGGTGGTGCTTCTGGTTCATCCTCAACTGCTTCATCTGCTTCATGATATCCTTCAGCTACATCAGCTGCTTCAGCTGTCTCAATGCTGGGTGTAAATTTTTCTTCCTCGTCACTTGGAGTGAGTTGTACTGGTACGCTGGAAGGCAGCTTTTTGAAGAATGACGCATTTCTGGTTACAGTGCGTTCTGCGTTTTGGGCCGTAATCATGCTTCCTTTCTTGTCTTTTATCTCAAGTGGCTCAGGTTTAAATGGTGTGGACATCTTGTTCTGCTTGGGTTGTTTTAGCAATACTTTGTCACCAACGCTTAGGTCTGTGTTTTTGGCATGGCTGTACCTATCCGCATATTCTTTCATCTCTGTCTTTCTCTTGGCATCGGTTTGTCTAACCTCTTGAGGTGCCAGATCGTGTTGTATCTGAGGTAGTGTGGACTTGAGTTTTCGTCCATTCAACAATTCAGATGGAGACTTTCCTGTGGTGCTGTGGGGGGTTGCCCTGTACTGCCGAAGAAAGGTGAACAGCTCTTGCCTCCAGCTCTTGCCTTCTATGACGGCTGTCCTAATTGCCTTCTCTAGTGTTCTCATCAGTCTCTCTGCCTCCCCATTTGCTCTGGGCCACATAGGAGTTATTCTGCGATGAGTGAAACCAAAGTGAGTGGCAAACTTTTGGAAATCTTCGCTGTTAAAAGGTGGACCATTGTCAGTTCTTACTATGTTGGGAATTCCTTGTCTAGCAAAGATACTGTCAAGGTGTGGAATTACTGCTTTTGCTGATGTTGACCTCAGGATCTCAACTTCTGGAAATCTGCTGAAGTCATCAGTCACGACTAACAAGTAGTCTCCATTTGGAAAAGGACCACAGAAATCCATGGATAGCTCTTGCCACGGACCTTGTGGTAGTGGGGACATTTGTAGAGGCTCAGGAACCGGCTTTGCATCATGGTTTGCAGCTTGACATGGTAGACACTCTCTTACCATTTCTTCAACCATTTTATCTATCCCTGGAAACCAGACTGAATCTCGCAGAAAACGCTTCGTCTTGACGATGCCTTGATGTCCACTGTGGGCTAACATAATCACTCGCTGTCGTAGTCTTCCAGGAACTATTATGCGGGTTCCTCTCAGAATTACACCATTTGATACTGACAGCTCCTGTTTGATCTGTTGGTATTGACCGACATCCTTTCCGACTTCGTGCCACTTTTGAGTTGTTATCACCCTTGCCAGGTTCTGCAATGTTTCATCTGTTGCTGTCGCATCTTTGATCTCTTGAAGGGTAACGGCAGATGGCATAGCATTAGTGATCACAAAGTTGACATAGGCATCAACTCTCGATAAATGACGGGGGGTCTGTGACTGCTTGGGATCAGGATGACGACTCATGTAATCGGCTGGGTTGTCTGCTCCTGGCTTGTAAACAACTGCAGTTTCATATGGCTGTAGGCGCAGCTGTAGTCTTTCAAGTCTCGCAGTTGCCTTGCAGGTGGGGTTGTTGAAAATTGTTTCTAATGGCTTGTGATCTGTGATGACGCGAAAAGATGATCCATACAGGTATAGGTGAAAGTGTTCAACTCCCCAGATCACTGCAAGGGCCACTCTTTCGGTTTGACTGTAACGGCTTTCGCAATCAGTGAGTGAGCGACTTGCATAAGCTATAATGTTCATTCCTCCATCTGCTGTTAATTGTGTGAGAATTGCTCCCAGTCCAACAGGGCTGGCATCAACGATCAGCTCCGTTTCCAACGAGGGGTTGAAGTACTTCATGACTTCTGGAGTTGCCATGCGAGCCTTAAGACAAACAAATGCATGTTGTTCTTCTGGGCCCCACACCCATTTGGCATTTTTGTGTGTGAGTTGACGGATTGGAGCGGAAATGGATGCAAAGTCCTTGATAAAGCGTGCAAGGTACTGGGCCAAACCAAGAAAACTGCGTGCCTCAGTTGCATTCTTGGGAGCACTGGCATTGATGAGGGATGAAATTTTCTTGTCGTCTGCACTGATGCCGTCTGCAGAGAAGTGATGGCCAAAGAAGTCAATGGATGATTGGTTGAACAGACACTTGTCAGGGTTCGCAGTTAGATTGTTCTCTCTCATTCTCTGAAGAACAGCTCGTAGAGCCTCGTCATGATCAACTTGGTTCTTGCCAAACACTATTATGTCGTCAGATATGTTTCTTGCACCTTCAACTCCCTGTAATACCTCTTCTATAGACTTCTGAAATATTTCAGCTGCTGAGTTGACTCCAAAGGTGAGTCGCTTGTATCGAAATAAACCAATGTGCGTGGCAAAAGTAGTAATGCCTCGAGAATTTTCTTCCAGCTCAAGTTGGTGATAGCCTTGGTTTAAGTCTATCTTGCTGAACACAGTGGATCCATTCAGATCAACGATCAGGTCTTCTACAGTAGGTACTGGGTGTCGTTCCCGTTCTATAGCCTGATTGGCCGCTCTCATATCGACGCATATGCGTATTCCTGTCTTCTTTGGAACTACCACTATCGGGGACACCCAGGGAGTCGGTCCTTCAGCTCGTTCTATTATGTCAAGTTCCTCTAGATTCTTGAGCTCAGCCTCGACTTGTTCGCGAACGTGAAATGGTAATCTACGGAACTTCTGAGCAAGTGGTCTTGCACTACTATTGACATGTAATTTCGCAGCTTTATCTTTCATCTTCCCCAGCCCCTCAAAGCAATCTTTGTATTCCCCCACGACGTCATCTACCTGGGGTGTTGATACACTGTTTACTATGCGCAGCAGTCCGAGATCAGTTGCCGTCTCATAGCCTATCAGGTTTCCATCCTGTCCGTCCACGACACAGAATTGTGCGACCTTGAATTTGTTGGTCACTCCCGACTTGATGTTGGCTTCGAACGTCCCAACGACTGGCAAAGGCTCGGAAGATCT
Organism: Pocillopora damicornis; assembly: GCF_964200805.1. Taxonomy (NCBI): domain Eukaryota; kingdom Metazoa; phylum Cnidaria; class Anthozoa; order Scleractinia; family Pocilloporidae; genus Pocillopora; species Pocillopora damicornis. Next base: position 4,400,105 of record NC_142677.1, read on the forward strand.
GTAGCCATAGATCTTCTTTAAAGTAGGTGAAATGTGAATATTCTCCATCTGATTGAAAGTATACGTGTCAATAACATTCACTCCCGCTCCTGAGTCGATAAGACATTTAACTGTCTTTTCTCCAATGATAACTTCAGTTAATGGCTGTGCCTTGTCACGCACGGAGTGGAGAGTGATACGGTAGGTGTATTCTTCATCAGTGGACTCATCACTATCTCCTTCACCCACAGTGTTGACTTTCTTGGCAGTTAATCTACTTCTGCACACTGTAGCGAAATGACCCTTTTTGTGACAGTGCTTGCACGTTTCTTTCAGGGCTGGACAAGGTCGCCCTTTATGAGGGTAGTGTTCGCCACATCTGTAGCATTTCTTGTTTTCGGACGTTCGCTTTTCTGTCTGGACTGGCGATACTTTGGCTAACTTTTCGTGCTCCTCAATACCTTTCGCTTGCTTGTCAGACATTTCTAGACCCCGGCCATAGGCAAGTAAGTCTTTGAGATTCATGTCTTCTCGTAGAGCTCTTCGCCGCAGTCGTGAAGATGAACAAGAGACGACTATGTGTGATTTGATTTCTTCGTCTTCACTGGCAAACTCACAGGTTTGAGCCAGGCGTCTGAGCCGTGTGCAGTAGGAATCTAGCAGTTCACCAGGATTCTGGGTAGCATTTCTGAACATGTAAATTTCGTACGTCTTGTTTACTTTGGGCTGGAAGTAAGCATTCAAAGCGGTTACGACTTTGTCGTATTCTTTCTCTTCGCCCTGGTCTGGAAGTGTTTCGAAAATGTCAGCGACTTCCTCACCAGCGGAGTATAGTAGCAGCGCTCTCTTGCGTGTCGGATCTTTCACCTCATGAGCAGCGAGATACATTTCAAAACGCTTCAACCATTTTTTCCAACGCGGACCGACTGAAGCGTCGTCTTCATGTACGGAGAATGGAGGAAATGGAGGTAAAATATTCGCCATTTCGCTTCAGCAGTTGTGTAATCGTTCGGTGTAATCTTGTGATGCAATTTTCCGGGGAATCTTCTGTGGCGAGTGTATATTATTGTTCAACTGAGTCGAGAAGTCTGGATTTTCACCTCAAAACAGTTTCAAGATGGCGGCCAGCGCACGTGGTGGTGAGAAGAATGTTGTTTTTTCCATTGTTTATCCGATGTAGTTGCTTCGAAATGACTGTAAATTGAGTTGTAGTTGTAGGTGAGCTCGTTTGGGATATCCTCGTCGCCAGTTATGGAATCCTCGATTATAATTCTGAACTCTTTTAATGGAAACTTCTACTTCTCTGATCCTGCTCGTAATAATAATCAGTGCGCATACTCGTAATGCAATATAAGACACTACAGGTACCATTCGTTTATTCTCAAAAGTCCATTTTCACTTTGTAAAAGCTCTTCCAAATTCGAAACATTCGCCATCTTGAATGGCGCCATCTTTCCTGTGACGTCACGGGTGGACCCTCCAAAGTCTCGTTTTATAATCGCGTGAGGCACGAAGGGGTCTTTTCTACAGCCGTTGTTTGCTGGTCTCGTCATGATTTTTTCACTTACAGTTTGCTTCAATATATTCGATTTTTTCGTAATGGTGAAGCGTTGTGTCGTCCAGTTTTGTACTGATGCAAACAAAACTGGGCATACAATGCAAATATTTCCAAATGACGCAAATTTGAAGCGACAGTTTGTGAAATTTGTTCATGTGAAAATTGCCGATTTCGTCGAGCCGTTCGAACGTTCTGTTGTTTGTAGCAGTCATTTTTCTTCCTTGTGCTGTACCGACGATTCAGGCCTCACCAGAAGCAAATTATTCGGAAGTATAAAAACGACCCATACAGTCGGCAGACGACGAGGATTCGGAAGCGGCCCCCGGCGACCGAACTGAGAAAGTCAACAGAGAAAGTACAAAATCGATTTACATGTAAACGTTTCGTTAATTAAACAGCAATAGCTTTATTGGTTCTCTAAAAACATCTTTTTTCTCGTCTAATGAAATATTATGGGGAAGCCAGTTGTTCGGGAGCCAGCGCTGAGCCCGTAAAAGACACTGACATATCTGAACCTTTGCCTGAATTCGAAACACGTATCAAAGAAAGAGAATTCGTTGATATCAGTGTGTAATAACGTGATCTGGAATTTTGTTGGTTCGACAAAAAGAATTCTATATAGGATCCCATAATCAACCCTTATGTTCTATAAGAAAATCCAAGCCAGCCCCGCTTGGTTCTTCCTTTGAGAAACCCTGCAGAGAAACAGCAGAAGAATTTGTGTCACAGTTACAGTGAAAATACATTCAAAGGTCAGTAGGACAATATTCATCATTTTGAGTACAACTTAAAAGATCCTGATTTCAGCTTGCAAACTATCTTTTCAATATTTCAAATCCAAGCAAACACAAACAGGGTTGGATAATTATGAAGGCCACACAAGGAAATCGCTATCTTCTGAAAAAACATCTTCCGAACTACCGCCACTTACACGAACTCCCACACCAGTTCTATTGGGGAATATGTGTTGCGCAATATTTTGGTTCCACCGCTTACGTCACGACTTCTCACTATTGTTTTTACCGGAAATGGAATTTCAGTTGAAAATGCCGATTTTCTCCTAAAATAAGTCGAATTGGACAAAGCTAATTTCAAATTCGTTTTCTACGCTACTTTTTACATAGTATAAGAAAAACATGTATTTTTGGGTTTACATGCCCTTTAACTATACAACAGATGCACGTGAAGTCATAGACTGGCTTTTATTTTGTATTAGTAAACTCCAAGGAACAAGCGGAACGCAAACATCGTCATGTTGATATTTTAGGGAAGGAGAAGGTGGTGACGACGAGGAGCTGCCGGAGGAAGAGTCTGCAGCTTTTAGTGAGTGAAATATTTTCATCTGGTACAAATTCAACATAGCAACCTTGATTTTTGAATGCATATCCACAAGAATGATCAAAGTTAACTCTATTTTTCGCAGTAGATCAGTATGTTCGTGTTGAACGTGATAATTTTACTCCATTTGAATGATAGTTTTGTTTGAAAGTGTAGTCGTTGACCCACCCCCCCCCCCACGTTTCCCTCAGCTTCTGCTGCTCCCAGTTCTGCTTCCCCTGTAGTTAGTAGCTTCAGACGTTTCAAAGAGCATTAGGCTAATTTTTCAGATGATGAAGCTGTTAACAGGCCTGTAAATTATTCTTTCCAATGACATTGTGAGACAGTTTTTGAGAATTATGAGTCACCTGTGAATACCAAAGTGGAACCAGCCCCCTGTTCCTCTTCCTAACCAACCTCCTCCCCAAGTTGGTGGAGTTTAGGAGTATTTCAGTTTTCCAGTTTTCTCTGGGAAATAGATATGCTTGGTGGTATGTCTACAGAAAGGCAGGGAATCTTTAAGAGTTTAGTCTTACCATAGTGCCCCATAGTGTCAGAAGTACATTCATGCAAATGATGATTCCAATTGCTGCACAGTGTGTCATACTAAGGAGTGTCGTTATGATAGTTAAATATTTAGCATACTATTTTACCCTCTGCTTGATTTTAACTGTAGGTAGTGGTTTAAGATTTTTTGTTTCCTTAAAGAAAAATACCAAAGAAGAATAAAAAATGAGCAAAAAACAAATTGAAAATGTGAAGAAAGGAAATACAGAATACCATAGTTGCCACTTTATAGCATTTATCTTTGTCAGCCATGAGGTATGATAGTTGTGTTTTAATTCTTAATTTGTCGGACGGGCCTCCCATTGAATGGTAGGGATAGTGAAAGGCAAAATTATTCACTTGGTAACACTTCAAGTACTGTCCCTGAGCTGAAACACCCCTTATTTTTGTCCAAAAATACTCTTTCACTGTTGATATTAGTTACTGACAAGGGCATACTTAAAACATAGGCATGCTATGCATACAAGAGTATTTTTTTTTTTTTGATGGGTGGGTCAAAATGGGAAACTAAGCAACTGATTTTTGCATTTTTGTAAAAGAAAAAGAGTATTTACCTATGAAAGATTCTGATGAAGATATTGTTAAATGGAGAGCAAAAAAACAAAACCTTCTAGTTTATCAGAAATAACTCAGAGAAACATTTTAAGGTCTATTGCCACTGGTGTCTGAATAATTGTTAGCAAAAATGAACAACATTAGTGCAGAAAAGTGGTGAGAAAAGTATCATATTTCAAAGCATAACAACATGGGCTCTTTATTTGGTAATTGCCTATCTGTACTTTGCCCCATTTGTGTGGAATACATGATAAGATGCAGGCTGTCTAGAAGGAATTGACATGTGATGGGATGAAGTCCTGGGCAGCTAAAAGTGAATTTGATTGGTAAATCAATCTTAGCACATGAGAACTGCATGGAAAATTGACTCAAAGTAGCATTTAGTTCCATGTGAAATTTTTTCAGTGGAGTGGGATTATCTTGTAAAATTGAGGTTGTTTACTGGAAAATGGCAATTATCTGAGAAAGTCTAGTTCATAGCAACAAGTTAACATGTAATTGTATCAGGAAAATACCTTTTAAACACAAGATGACTAACAGAAGCATGGAGAACTTTTAAAAGAGAAAATAAATATATAGTCCACATGACAGTTGACACAGAAAGTAAATATAACTTTGTGATTTTTTCAGCTTTTGCAAAAAGAGCAATCAAAAGGCAAAAACTAGATTATTGATCAAATCTGCTTTATGCAAATGCTTTGCACAATTTTTGAGATACATACCCTAATGCAGAAGTCAGGTTATGCAAGATACATACTCTAATGCGCCCATCCAAGATAAATACCATTTGATATGCCAACATAGGGTCATATATTTAATATTTTTGCTAATAACTCAAAAATCATTAAAAAATGAATCTTTACTCTTTTTCAGGAAATGTGAATTTTCAGGAAATTCTGATCTGTCTGAGTCAGAGCATCTGCTGTATTTATCACTCTTCAGGGGAACAAGCCCCTAAAACTCAGTGCTATGGTTCAGGCTCAGTAAAACACATGCATGCATCATATCTGTTGACATGGTTCAAACAAGAGGTAAAGAAAACTTGTGAATTGTGCCATTTAAGTGATATCAAGAAAAAGGGCAAACCATATATGCTGAGGTAATTGTTATTTCTAAGCCCTTTTCTATTGAGTTGTATTGGTTCAGTTGATCTTCATTTTACCAGGGTCAACATTTTTGTTTTCATTGTCACCTTGTAACCTTTGCCATACCCCTCCCCCCCTGGTCCTCTATTTTTCCCCCCTCCCTCTCTTTGAACTTTTGTCTCTCTCTTCCATGATTCTGTTGGGAAATTGGGCAAAACAAAGGTGTTTGATAGATTAAGGATTTTTCTTTACTGAATGAAGTAGAGGAAGCAAGACAGTGGGCTACAAAGAAAATTGAATTTTTTCAGAACCAAATTTAAAACCATAACCTTGTACTATTTCCAGATTTTCACATTTCTAGACTACCAACTTAAAATACATCCAACTAAGCTAAAGAATTATTGGTATATTTCCAGAATTCCACATTTCCAGACTACTGAGATAAATGTAAGTTAAAGACTAATTTGTATATTTCTAGATGTACCAAGTTAATATGCTTTTGAGTAAGCTAATTGACATATTACATATTTTTACACATTTTTCTCTAAGGTGATGAATTTGATGTGCAGCACATTCCATTGTGATGACATGTTCTGTGCTCTTCTACCCCAAGTTAAAGCCCAATTTGTTTATATTGAGACACAGAACTCCTAACAATAATTGCAGATGTACACATCTTAACCCTTTACTTCCCTGAAGTGATTAACATGTAGCTTCTCCTTTTTGTATCCATAAGGTAATGAGAATACCTTCAAGTTTTTATCTTGATCTAACCTCAAATTCTTGTAATTAATTTACAATGAGATGTATAGCAGCTGAAGGGGAGAAGTAGCAATCAGTCCTTGGAAGTTAATGGGTTATAAGCTTCAGAGAACAAAAAGCATTATGGTTATAAATGTTTTGAATACTAAAGATTAAAATTGTCAGTAGCTGACAGATTCACGTGTTCAGGTATTGAATATTTGTTAACTTGTGAAAGAAACTTGATTAAAAATAGGGTCAAGCAATTTTTTATTGTGTGTTAACCCTTTAAGCCTTTTACTCCCATGAGTGACCAAGACAGAATTTCTCCTTACAATATCAATACAATATCAAGCAGACAAGTGATGGGATTCGAGAAAATATCAGCTAGGGGAGGGGATTATTAGTTGATCCAATACCGAATTCTCCAAACTAAACATGCATATTATGAAAAACTAAACATGATTGTGTATGATGAAAATTTGGACCAGAATTTTCAATATCTGGTTGGGCATTTATTTGAGGTAATAAGCTATTTTCATTTAATTTTTTAAAGATGTTTTATTGCTGGTTTAAGACAGGGTGTGGAATTTTGGTCTAGGTTTAAAATAGGGTTGGAATAATTTTGTATTTCAACCTAAGGTAGGGCAATAGTTGATTTTAAGAAGGGTGCTCTCTCTGCTGAAGAGAAGGCACTACTGGAAAAAGCCTCTATTTTAGCTGATCATGTTTCTCAGATAAATTATTTATAGTTTCGTGTGATATTGAGAAGGCTTTACCGGCCCCCCCTTCCCCCACCCCACCCTCATCGCCTTCCTTTGTCCAATTATTTTTTTTGTTTCGAAACTTATTGTAAAGCTCTTTACTCTGTCTGATATGTCTAACCAACAGCAACACGAAGAATAAATCTGCTTACATGATTTATTCAACAATCATCTGATAAACTTAGGAGTTCTGCTCTTATCTACAAATACTAGTCAGTGAAATCTCAACTGTCAAAGTTTTTCATTTTATCATTGTAATAGTAACAGGCAAAAAATATGTGCAAAAACACTCCAATATTTAAAGCTACTGCATACACCTTAAAAAATTGTGTAACGTAATATGTCGTACACCACTAACCTACAATAAAGTATTTTGTCTTTGAAAAGTAATCGGTTTCCTTATTTACAATTTGTTAACAGTATGAAATTACTCGAACCGGATCGCTTTGATCGAAAAGAAAAACAAACTAAAAAAAGAAAAACAGACTTTAAAAAAAAAAGAAAACTTTTATCCTTGCAAGTGATCTGTATCGTATTTACTCATCTGATCCGCCTATAATCTCCAAAAAAACTTCAATAAACTAACCGGAAAACTATTTCTTGTGAGAGACATAAATGATCAAATCATACTAAAGCATGCAGTAAATTTAGGATCTAAATAAACCAATCATAAAATGATAAAGTTTCCTGAGAGGTCCGAAGTTTTTTTGTTTTCTATGCAGTAAGTTTTGCGTTTTAACTTCAATGTAATTGGTTCGTTTACAAAAAAAGACACTTTGACATCCTTTGTTCTCAATAAACATGTTCATTGGTTCATTTTTCTTCATTTCGATCCGGTTCAAATAATCTCTCTGCTCTGAGCGCTTCACAAACTTTGTTTTCTTTCGTTCATTCACGATATTATTGGTTGTGTTGTAATTGTCACTGAGCTGGTTACCTCACATTTTGAACTGTAAGTGATTATTTAATTTTTTTTCCAGATTTCACAATTATTTGTGAACTGGCGATGTTAGATAATAAGGCGACAGTTAGACTGACTATTGCTAAGTAAATTCTTTGCGTGTTGTTTACCTGCTTTTGTGATGTTATTTGCTGTGAGGTCTAACGTGTGTAGCTGACAGTTGTTGTTGTTGATGGCTTCAGCCAAGTGCTGTGCTCCAATGTCTGAGATGTTATTTGCTGTGAGGTATAACGTATGTAGCTGACAGTTGTTGTTGTTGATGGCTTCAGCCAAGTGCTGTGCTCCAATGTCTGAGATGTTATTTACTGAGAGGTATAACGTGTGTAGCTGACAGTTGTTATTGTTGATGGCTTCAGCCAAGTGCTGTGCTCCAATGTCTGAGATGTTATTGTGTATGAGGTGTAACGTGCGTAGCTGACAGTTGTTGTTGTTGATGGCTTCAGCCAAGTGCTGTGCTCCAATGTGTGAGATGTTATTTGCTGAGAGGTATAACGTGTGTAGCTGACAGTTGTTGTTGTTGATGGCTTCAGCCAAGTGCTGTGCTCCAATGTCTGAGATGTTATTTGTTGCGAGGATTAACGTGCGTAGCTGACAGTTGTTGTTGTTGATGGCTTCAGCCAAGTGCTGTGCTCCAATGTCTGAGATGTTATTTGCTGCGAAGTTTAACGTGCGTAGCTGACAGTTGTTGTTGTTGATGGCTTCAGCCAAGTGCTGTGCTCCAATGTCTGAGATGTTATTTGCTGGGAGGATTAACGTGCGTAGCTGACAGTTGTTGTTGTTGATGGCTTCAGCCAAGTGCTGTGCTCCAATGTGTGAGATGTTATTTCTTGTGAGGATTAACGTGCGTAGCTGACAGTTGTTGTTGATGGCTTCAGCCAAGTGCTGTGCTCCAATGTCTGAGATGTTATTTGCTGTGAGGTCTAACGTGCGTAGCTGACAGTTGTTGTTGTTGATGGCTTCAGCTAAATACTTTGCTGCTTCGTCTGTCAATTGATTTCCTCCGAGGTTTAACCAGCTCAGTTGAGATTTACTACATTTTAACAACTTACAAATTTCAAAACAACCTAATGGACCAAAGTTATTGAAGGCCAAATCTAAATGTGAAATTTGTTGAACATTCTTAATTGCAGTAACTACTGAAGCACAATCAACAGGTGTGAGTTGACAAACATTAAAATTTACCAAATTAAAGTTAATTTGTTGTAGTTTTCTCTGAACTTTTTCCTCCATCTCACTATTTTCGTTAATGCATTTAAATAATGTCACTGCTAAATGTTTTTTGTCTTCAGTCGGCCAACAAGTTAGTTTCCTTGGCTCCATATCCTCTGTCAACTCTTCGTCGTACCACTCGTTTTCTTCCTCTTTAGTTTCCACAGGAAGAAGGTCTGTGATGATTTCGCTCGGTAGGTTTTCTTTCTCGTTCATTAGTCCTGCTAGAAACTGAAAAACCAGCTGCCATTTGCCGTCCGCGATGTTCGTAGAAACAAAGTTCCTCAGTTCTGTTTCATCCATGTTTGCTAGGTGCCTCGCAGCGAAAAACTCTTGCATTGTTAAATGAATGAAACAGAATTGTTGTTCACGTTTTAGCGGGGTAGTTTCACGGTCGGGTAAGCGGTGAAAAAGAGCGCTGCCTTCCAATCCTTCCAATACTTCGTTTCCCCCGAAGACCAGCCTTCCTTCTCTAATTCCTTCAAATGCCATTTTTTCAAGTTTCTCGAATTTCTTTTCCACGTTAGGGGGCAAATTATCTGATTCAAAATCTTCGCGAGTGAAATTCTTGCCGCGGAATTCTTCGTTGTGTCTTAAGTAAAATATTTTCACTGCCTTCTTGTAAATATCTGTTAATTTCGTTGGTAGACTTAGATTTTTAGAACCGTAGAACTTCGCCATTTGAAAGAGACTTGAGCAAATGATGAAGCAACTCGCAGGAATGTAGCATAGAGAGAGAATGTTCCTGTTGCCGCCGATGTGTCGCCATATTGTTTTGCCCGCATGCTTGTCCTCCTCAGCAAATTTGGTTACGTACTCTTCGACTTGTTCGGATGAGAAGCCGAGGATCTCGAAGACTTTGTCGAAATTAACACGCTCGATGCATGACAAAGCCGTAGGTCTTGTGGTTGTCAAAACGGCAGCTCCGTTGAGAAGTTTCCCAGTCGCGAGTTTCTCGTATAGAGCATACAAGGGCATCTTCTCGTCTACGCGGTTTTTAAATTGAGGCTCGAAGTTTTCCTCGCCGATCTTTGACTTATGTTTAAATTCATCGATTCCGTCGAAAATTAGGAGAACTCTTTGGGGGTTCTCAAGGATGTAATTCCAGACTTCATCATCTATGTGATCTGAGGGGGAATGTTCTGACGATGTGAGCAGTTCCCGGAGGCTAAGGTCGGTTGCCGCGTTGAATGCTCTGAATTTGATGAAGAAAGCAGCATCAAAATGAATTTTATCATCAGATGATTCATGGAATACTTTGTTAAATGCCCAGTCTCTGAGGAGTTTGGTACAGCAAAGTGTCTTTCCGATTCCGGGACGACCAACAATCAAAACGTTTTTGTTTTCGTGGTTAAGAATGTCATCCGGCCCTCTTGGCGTTGTGTTTTCCCCACCCGATCTGGTATAGACTTCGAGTTTCTGCCGTCTGTCTCCGTTAAAGTCATAATTAGCCATGTCTGGAACAACGACAAGGTTTGTGTAAATCTGATCAAGAGTCAAATGTTTAGCTGGGCGTCCTTCGCCGGGAGTACTTGAAAAAGGCGACCGGAGTTGGGGAGGTTGATTTGTCTCTTGTTTAATAATTTTCTTTGTATTCTCGATGAATTCCTGAAGCGGTGGTTTTCGGAATTGTTTAAACTTGCTTGGCAGATTCAGGTGAGCCTCTAGAAACTTGAAATTTTCCATGAAACTATCCTCTTTTCGCGCTCGTAACAAAATATAGACGGTTTCTAATAGAATGCCAAAGAGAAAAATTCCGTTCACGACAAGAACAGCGTGCATCCAGGAGTTTTTCTTAGTTGCTCGTTGATTATGACACTCATGCCAGACGCCAGTAGAATTCCTTGGCTGACTCCCTCCAGAGGTTAGATAACAAGGAAAGTTGGGGGGGAAGTCCAGAGGATAAAGTAACTGTTGAAGAACCATGAAGAAAACTCCTAAAACAATCCTTGCGAAAAGTTGACAGCAGTAAGCGATAAACAGCTTTTTACTAGAAAGTGCGTTTCCTTGGTCGCGCAACTGCCTCTCGAGATCATCGTTACGAGCGCTTGGCGACAGTTGATCGACTGTACGGCTCGCTATTTGGGAGTATATAGCACAGACAGTTCCGATGAAGAAAAAGTTCATGATCACAAAGGCATAGATAGGAACATCGCGTTTGTTATACTGCTTCTCGTATAACTCGAAACATCTTCCACGGACAAGGTCGATGTTTTCACTCTTCGCCCCGCCACAGCGGAAATCATACCTGGATTCGCTGTGTTCTGCGTCTGCAAAAATGCCAAGGAAGATTACACCGATCAGGATCCAAACAACGACTGCGGCATGGCTAACTGTGTTAAACGTTTTTGGTTTAAGTAATTCCTTGAGATTATCCATTGTTAGCGTTTGTATTCTCACTGTTTTCGATCAGATGAAAATCGCATCATGTCGTGAGTTGAAATAATGAAAGTATGGTGACTTCCGGTCAGTCATTGCTACAGATTTCACAGTTTCTTTATGATAAGAGCTACAATTGTAGTTCTTGGCAAAGTTACAGCTGTCAACTAACCAATGGTTTGTTTTCACCTGCCATCTTTTCTCGACTACTCAGGAAGCTGATATGGGAAAAGGAGAGAGGAAATTCCCTGAACATATCTTTACTTAAGTGTAGAAATGCACGCGGTGACCGAAATGGCAGATTTAACGAAACTTTTTCAAACCGAGTGGTTGTTCATTTGACGATTTTGACGAATTGTAGTCAAATTCGTCAGAGCGAAATCAGCTTGGCGGATTTCATGATTTTGACGAATTTTCGCCGTTTTTGCATTTCTAGACTTTTCTAGACTTTTCTAGACATTGCATGCATTTCTAGACTTTTTTTCGGAAACTGAAATGGACAGGTGCTGTAAGTGTCATTAATCCGAAATTATTTTGATAGAGGCTTTAAAAAGACAATCACAAGTATGGCGAAGGCTTTTACTTTCTGAGGCAAATTGCACGCTTAGTAGTGTAACCAAAAAAGATGTGACTCGTCGCTGCACAATCTCCTTCACCTTCCCCCTGTACCTAAGCCAAAGTAATTTTCTGACTAGTTACGAGCGTCTCTAATCACGCCTTGGTTGTTCGACTTTCATTTTTCTCACCAGTTTTCAAGATCGATTGACTTGTGCGACTGCCAACTGTGATACAAAAGTGAAGACATAAGAGACATTCCCGTATGAAAATGAAACCACGGATCATTTCCAGCGTCAAAGGTTCTCTATTGTACTGCTTTTAAGAGATTTACATTGATGCAGAGTTCCCCGTCATTTATTTGTTTGTTTGGTTGGTTTTTTTAGTTTCAATTTTTTTGCGAAAGTTAAGGGATAAGAATAAGCACTTAGAGTGAAGAAACGATGTAGGAAAAAAAAAATTTAGGCTTCGACGGGATTCGGACCCGCTCCGAGTTTGAACCTTCTCAGCATTTCAGGCTTCTTTTTGGCAATCACTTCAACTGCAACTTATCTGAGAAGATCGGTTCATCTCCGTTACTCAGTGGTACTTTATGTGGCGAGAACTTAATAACATGATTTTGGTGATACGGTATTTTGCGGGGTTATACTTTTACGATCTCAAAACAAGGCCGGCAATACAAAAGAAGGGAATGAAAATTCGCGATTCAAGCGTTTCAAATTCATTTTAGTTTCCAAAATGTCGTAACTTTTGACGACTGGACGAAAGATATTCGAATGAGTTTGACCAATCTAGCCGATTCAGATGAAGATGATAGCGAGAATCTTTGCAAATTAAAGACAACACCTCGCAACAGAAGGTAAAAAATAAACTGAATTACCAGTAAGACCAGTTAATAAAATTTGTGTTTGCCGATACATATCTTGTATATGTTGTTTTTTTACATTTCAGATCATTTTTTCTGTAATTTAAATGTTCTATAAGGAATTAAATTTCGCGAGGATTTTTATCCGCTGGACAATAATTTCACATTTTTTCTACGGTTGCGAAAAAGGCGAATTCAAGCACCAATAAAGGGTATCACCCTCAAGCCAAAATATCATAGATCTCATATCATGAAGTTCACACTATCGCTATACACCTCGTTCTTACAAATAGGAATATTTACGCGCATCGATTAATTATTTTGATAAAAACAGCATTGTCCTTAAAGTCTTTTTAGTTTAAGGTAGCTGAAAAGAGTTTTCCGAAACACCTACTGACTGTATTGAAAGCGCTCAAAAACCAACACTTCCTCTTCGGTCTCCTCGCTGAGGTTGAACCAATTTCACAATTGTTGACTAAAGGATGGAAATAGTGTGCGTGACTTGACAATCGCTATTATTAGGCTAATGTTATTATACAATTTTTAGGGAATGTGTCGGAAATTCCTCGATCGGTATCCTCGCAACTTCAAGATTTTCTTTTTTGCGATAACGCGCCACTGTTGGGAAGTTTAACGACTTAAATCTAACCGTTTCAACGTTATGATACTGCTAAGTTTACATTTGACTGACTTAAATCAATGTAAAGAAATCGAAAGATTCCTTTTCCTTTTTCGTTGGGTAAATTTTCAACATGTCCTCCTCTTTGTTTTATATCTGTTTGTTGCCAATTGGCGACTTTTGTCGAAATTTCAGCCGCCAGATGTTGTCTCGCAATGGCGACCAAAATGGTCGGAGCTTGGGGAGCTGCGCTAGAGCCTGAAAGATGATAAATTATAAAATGATATGGACAGTTGACAATCCTTGAAGTTTTATTTAGGTTTGTTTCTGACACGAATGTTATAAGTGGAGTATGTTTTCAGGGAAATTTGTTTTCAAATTAAAACAATTGAAATAAAAGTATTAGATACCAAGTTTTGTCTGCATTCATAATTAATAGAGCTAAGCATTTGGTGTCATAAACAAACCACATTACCACAGTTTGAAATGGAAAACAAAACAAAACAGTTTTGGAAGTGCTTTTTTTTCTACTTGGCACCTTGTTTTTCTCTGAAGTCTCTAAATACTTTGTTTGCGTCAACTACAACTTCAAAAGTTTCTATCTTCGCTTCCTTCGAGTTTGATTTTGGCTTCTTGGAAAGAGGAGAGTAAATGAAACCTGAAGCGGACCTTTTGATTTGCTTGTCAGACTGGGAGACAAGTTGACAATGGATCGAAATTAAAATATTTGGGTGACATTGTTAAAAGTTGACAAGAATCGTAATTCATGCACACCCTTAAACCTGTTAAACCGCTGAGGAAGGAGGGCATCGGTGTCTATTAGCAACCGTAATCACTAAAAACACACAATCGCAAAAAAATTAGATCAAAACCGAAAATCGCATGCAAAAGAGCCTTAAATTTCCACATCCTAGTGATCAAAACGCTGATCGATCCGATGCAGTGGTGACAAGTGGAGCATACAGAGCTTTTTGCGGCTACTCGAGATCAGTGGAGACGCATATTTTCCGCTCAGATCGAAGAGAAACGGTACCCAAATAGTAAAAACCGAAGTTTTCCGGCACAAAGACCGAAAAACCAATCTTAAAAATAGCAAAAACCGCAAAACCGAAAACCCCAATACCCCACCTGAAAGTGACTAAGATCTAATTTCTCCTTACAATATCACACCTGAATCAAACATTGAGGTCACAAGAATACAAGGAATTATCACCAAATAAATCAGCTCTTGTTTGTTAAACAAATTCTCCTTACCAGCCCCTCAGAAAATGTATGACAAAAAGTTTGGAGAATATGTATACTGATGTTAGGGAGTAAAAAGGTAAACAAAAATTAGCTGATGGGACTTCAAACAAAAAGGCAGAGATCAGTTTGTTTTTTTATTTTTTAAATCAACATCAATCTAATGGAGGAAACCACTAAATCTGGTCAAAATCAACTAAATAATGATTCAATACTAGTTAGTCTGTACAATTTTTCATAACTGAGCATTGACCATAGTATTCATACAGTCAACTCTTCATTAAACATTGATGTCCTTCCTTCCATTCAGTTGTCATAGGGGAAATTTTATTTACAAATTTCATTCCTTTTTTTTAAATTAATGATTTACTAATATGTTTTCTTTCTTCAAATTTTTCAGTGCGAGATTCCATTCTCTCCTCTAAAAGATGCTGTTATTATCATGGGGAAAATTTTACATTCCTAATGAATAAAAAATATGCTAATTTGTACTTTTCAGTTTTTTTTCATCACATGACAGGTAGTAATATTGTCAGTGTGAAACATTAATACCTGATTAGTGCAAATTACTACAAAACTAAACATAAATTGGAAATAATATTTTACTCCTTTTGTGTTTGTGGTATGATTAAATCTAGAATGAATATTCAAATTGGTTTCTTCAGTGAAATGAGAATTTGTGTGCTTATTTTTGAGCAATGAAACATTTTGATGTGAAGTGACCTCAAATATTTGTTTTCCATTGAAGGTGGAACAAATTGATTTTGTTATCACAGTTGTGTCTGTCTACTTGGTTGGTCCACTTGCATCAAAATTGCATTTAAGCCTGTCAAGATCTCTGGATGCCATATTAGAAAAATCTCTGAATACATCATTGAATGTAACATCACCTGAAACAAAAAAATGACAGCAGTTAGTCCTTTAATCCATGACAGTGACAAGGTTCTAATTTCTCTTTACAATCTATCCCTTAAATCAAATGTTCAAGTCACGAGAATGAAGGAAATGATCAGCAACTAACAAAGTTCTTCATGATTTTACAAATTCTCCTTGTTAGACCCTTGGAAATGTATAGAGAACAGTATGGAGAATATGCATAATGATGTTGGGGTGTAAAGGGTTCACCTTTATTATATGATTATAATTATAATTATATATTTATTATTATTATAATTATATATTTATATAATAATAATTATATATTTATATATATTTTTTATAATTGTAATTATATATTATATGATTATAATTAGTTGCAGAGGGAAATTACTCATCAATCACTCAAAGGGGTGTAAAGGGTTCACCTTTACACCCCTTTGAGTGATTGATGAGTAATTTCCCTCTGCAACTAATTATAATCATGGATTACATAAGTAGAGTGCATTTGATTTATGGTATCATAATATTTTTCATCATACTGCTTGCCCAGAGATATCCAGGGATAGTGGACTTTTGTTGTAGACAAACATGATGAACAATGCCGTGGTTGGATTGCATTGCTTGCCACTCCTTAAATTCACTGATAATTAAAACAAAAACAACAACAAACAAAACAAATCAGAAAGAAATAGATGGAGTACTCTTTAAAAGATCTTACCCTGGGCAATCTCATTATCTTCTCTTATTTCTTCATTCAGTCTTGCCAGTCTCAACCTATAACACAATTTAATTTTACACTGTCTAGTAAATGTTGACAAGTTAGAAATGGACCAAAAGTAGCTATATGTTTACCATAATAGATACCAAAATAACCTGACATCCAAAAACAAGGTGTAGATATAAAATTTACAATTCCTAACAATGATTCTTTAACAAAAGAAGACAATGACTAAAGACTGCTGTGTGAATTCCAATTCCAATTTTTTGGGATTCTTTCATTCACCTCTTGAAGGATAAATAAAAAAACCAGTTCCTAGGAACAGCATCATAATCAGACAACATCTACTGTTATATTGTATTTGTATACTTACAGAGTAACAATATCTGCAATTGTTAGTTTTAGTGCAATTGTAAGAGGCTCCTGAAATTAACCAAAGAAATTGATCAAAGAAACTTTCATGAGCACTGTTTTTAAAGCCACTTGTGACCTTTCATGCAACATCTACTGCTTCCTCTGTTTTCCAAGGGAATACAGATTAATTTGGAAGGAAAGTCTAGCAGTTCATGGGAGGTTGTCTCCAAGGGCTTTTTTCATGCATCACCACATTATGTTCACACTCACCTCTCCATTCTCATCAAGATCATGCTGGTTACCTCCTCGCTTTACAAACAAGAGGATAGGACTGAAAATAAAGGAGCAGTATTAATATAGGTGATGACAGATAGATGATGCCACAGCTGGGTAAACTGTTTTAAGCCCTGGCCACACCACTGTATTGTGTTCTAGAGAAAGACACTATGCTAAGGAAAGAACTGGTTGCTAAGAGCTACAGGAACTAGGTTTAATAACACACAGGTATGGAACTTTTACTGGCACATGTGGTTTAAGTCTTAAACTTACCAATATTCATATGTATTGATAATAACAACTTGAAGCAAGAAAGAAAAAGAAATAAAATGCTTTGCCTTACAGAAACAAGCAAGGTTCTTAATAGACTCACAAAGACTGCAGGAAACAGTGAAGGTCAGAACAAAAATTGTTCTAACAAAATAGTCACAGGCCACATTGACATATGATTGTGTTTTCCAATCTTCTAGGTGAGAGAAGCCTACAGGAACTAGGTTTAAATACACAGTTATGGAACTTTTACTGAAACATGTGGTTGTAAGTCTTAACCTTACCAATATTCATATACTGATAATAACAACTTGAAGCAAGAAAGAAAAAGAAGTTAAATTCTTTGCCTTACAGACACAAGCAAGGTTCTCAAT
This sequence comes from Pocillopora damicornis, assembly GCF_964200805.1. NCBI lineage: Eukaryota > Metazoa > Cnidaria > Anthozoa > Scleractinia > Pocilloporidae > Pocillopora > Pocillopora damicornis. Next base: position 4,417,372 of record NC_142677.1, read on the forward strand.
ACACTCACAATGACTGCAGAAAACAGTGATGGTAAGAGAGAAAATGGTTTTAATAGAATGTTATTTTTGATCAACTCACCCTGTCTGCCCAAGAAGTGCTGCATGATGAAGTGCACCTCTTCCCCTCTTGTCTTTCTGGTTTATTTTAGCTCCATTTTGTAAAAGGAACTCACAAGCTGGTAATGATCCCTTGAGGAAGAAAAAGAATAATTTCATTACATGATGACCTTTCCATGAAGGAATTGCAAGTACTCAGCATAGCAAACCACCGTCAAGAGAAAGAGTCAAACCTACCCCTAAGACAGACTGGTGAAGTGCTGTTTTTTGTTCATCTTCCTCATTTATCCAGTTCACTTTGGCACCTGAAAATTTTCCATAAATACTTTCATGACTTGTACATTTTTGAGGAAAGTGGAAAGTTACACACAGTTTGTGTGATTACTGTAAGTATCACTTTCCAGAAATGTCTGTGCAGCCATTAAATAAACAATAAGTGCAGCATGTTCTTGTCTACCTTCTGCAAGTGATGCAGCCATAAGAGGAAGACTCTTCCATTCTGCTGCTTTAAAAAGTAACTGCAACAAAAATCCACAATTAAAACAAGCCACAAGCAATGTCATGTACCATTAAACTGTTGACCCCTGAGAGTGACCAGCATCTACTTTTTTCTTACAGTATCACCCATGAATCACACATTAAGATCACAAGAATAAAGGACATGATCACCAACTAAAGAGGCACTAAATTGTTAAACAAATTCTCCTTGTCATCATGTCACTAAATGTATAGAGAACAGTATGGAGAATATGCATGCTGATGTTTGAGTGTAAAGGGTCAATAATCACCACTAAGTATCAACTTAATAACTCTCAGGACATTACAAAACAGCATATAATGACATAACAAATAAATAAATAGATAGTGCAGACCTCTTTATTTGGTAATTAAAGATACATACCCTACTGAGATGAACTCTTTTCAACACAGCAATCACTTTCTCTTTGTCCTCCTGTAGTCTTTTTTCCAGGTCACCATCGCCATTATTCTGCACTCTTTCACAAATGGTTGCCTTGCAAGTCAGACCATCTTCACTTCTGGTTGAATCAAATGAACTTACCCTATCTCTACCCTTGTAAGAAGACATAGCTGCTCCGATGGAGGCTGCCCACCACCTCTCAATGTCTTGACATGATGTTGATGGTGCACTAGTTCTTGGCCTGTCCTCATCATGTGAGTCACTGCTAGCAATCTCATCACTAAGAAAATTTGAAGCAACATGTTCTAACTTTTCAGAGTCTTCACTTGTTACATCCACAGAGAGCATTTCAACAGGGGCACTCTTTCGGTTGTCCATCTTTGACTTTGACTTCATGGCAAGTTTCCTTTAGAAAAGTTTACCTTTTTCAGAGTCTGTTCTCTCAAAGGCCAAATGTGTGCACCTTTCCTCGTGGTGAACTTTCATTCTTGCAAGATTTCTAATGATCCCTTTGTCCAAAGTTTGACAGTTTTTAAGAAAGGTTTCCAAGGAAACAAACTTGTGTTGTACATATTTTAATCATCATCCAAGTCTCACTTTCACCCCTTCAACAAAAATCATGTGATAATTATTTTTCAAAAAATGTTATAAACTAAAAAAATTTAGGAATTAATATTTAAAACAACAAACAGTACCTGCTACTTTGAGGAGTTGGTTTATTTGTATGCGAGTTGACTTTTGCTTCAAGAATTCTGTTGACTAATTCATTTCCCGATTCTGTCATTAACTTAAAAACAAAACCTAAAATTACTACACAACATTCATTTAGTTCTATTTTACCTGTACCTTTTCTCTAAAATTAAAAATATTCCATCACCAAGTCAGAGACTATGCCTTGATCACTTTAAGATGCAAGCCCATTTAAAATTATGCCAGAGCATTGTCCAGTACAACAGTTGCAAACTCAAAACATAGTGCTTACAAATAATAAAAGTATGCATCTTATGTTACCTTGACTTGCTCTGGTTCCTATGCATCAGGAGTCAATGAGCAAACTTTAAAGACATGTACATCCAAACTCCTGTTAAAACAAGCATTACCAAATCGAAATAAAGAATTGAAAAAATAATTTGCAAGCATGCCAGAGTGGCCAGAAAAACCTGTCCTCAGAAAGCTCTAAAAGAAAATAGAGCAGAAAATCTGAGACAGGCCAAGCACAACTCGCATTTCCCACCATTAGACTATACTACAATTGACATACATTGTATAAGCAGACTACCACTAAGTAGCTATAAGAACGATGTCCAGCTTTCTAATAATTTCTGGAAGTTTCTAGAAATTTCTAGAATATGACAGCTTTATTCCAGAATCCTATTCTAGCTTCTTTCAAGAAAACATTTTCCAAGTTTTAAGTTCTTTCAAAAGCTGGAAATAGCTGGAATTTAACACATGCATTAGCTGCTGCCAGAAATTAATAGCTTTTTCCAGTCTATATTTCTTGCAGGAAACTGGAATAAGCTAGAAATAGTTAACAACTAATTTACATTAAGCAAAACTGAGAGAAATTGTCAGCTTAGTCAGTTTCATTTTATTTTAAAGTCTTGAATAAGAAAATGAAAAGATGTACTTTACCTTACAGCTTGCCATACATAAAAGATTCAAAGTAGTAAAACTTTACATAACTATCATTGGCTCTTTTTTTTTTTTTAAATTCTAGATCTACCTTTTCAAGATCAGTGGGATCTTTTCTTTTTTGTTAGTAGCGGTGATCAGTGATTTGATATTTACAATAATGTTTCTGGAAACCCTGAGTAATTAGATTAATCCGTTTTGGGCAGGTACACTTGATGTACAGTTATAAGTCACCTGTCATTGAAAAATGGATTCTCAACATGCTGATTTTTTTTCATAATGCAAAGCCACTATTCAATATTTATTAGCAGATTTGTCTGATTATACAGTCATCTAATCAGTGACTAACATTGTTGGTTTTAAACAAGTTTCTCTTAATCAATTAAGAACTCCGACAAATTCTGTTCACCGCAGAGTTTTGAATAAGAAATTTGCATAAGGGCATTTACACTAATGAAAATACAAGATACAGCTAGAATAGATTGTTTCTGTTATCTTCCTGTTTGTGTTTAGTCCAAATTTTTCTTGAGAATGAACAATTGAGAGTCACATTGTGACTACCATTGACACCTTGAGAATGGTTGCTTTTGTGAGGCCTCACGTTATGAAGAGCCAACTTTGCAGAGAGATACTTAACACTACAAGTACAATGATAAATAAGTAAATGACTCACTTTTTTGTTCATTACAAACAACATTATCGACAATGATCACAGCAATTCGGAGCCCTAGCAACACACTAATTGTTTGGGTTGCCAGAAAGGTGAATGATTTCCTCAAGGATACAGTCCACAGCGATCGTGTACATGAGAGCCGTCGTTGCAGCGATCAACTGGTCAGCGGTGAAATTCATCGGCATTTGGTAAACAAACATGGCGGATCGGCAGTTGTGGTTGCAACGACCGCTTGCTTCACAAAAAATGCGAAGTGTGTCCAGAGCATCCTTTACTTTGTAGCGGAGGACTTTGTTACGGATTTTTTTTATTAACTTTGCAAGGAAGAGTGATGCTTGGACAGAATGGGCGCGAAGCGAACAAGAAGAATAACCATCTGGCAAACCTTGCCCCTGAAGAATTTCACATGTGTTTATTTTCGAACCACGCCAGATTGTGATATTTATCGCCGACTTTGAAGTGACCACAGCTTTTCAATACGATCAAAGCAAAAGTCCCACCAGATTTGAATTTGGAAGCGTCTGTTCGCGGTGTGACATTCATATCTCCACGTGTTTTACCGTGATCGTCCTTGGCGTCCGTTTTAACTTTCAGTCTCGTCCTGTTCAACTGAGTTCTGTTTAGGTTTGATTTCCGAAAATGCCAAAGCACAGGTACGTTGTTGTTGACTGAGGATCGTGGGGAGTGTAGGCGCAGAGTTCCTCGAAGATCATCGTTCGTGATCCCTTCAATGTGAGAGAAGGAGATAAATGTTCACTGCAAGGAACAGATCCAGCGACAAAGAGACCCATGTTGTTTCAGGGACATGTTCTTGCAGTATTTGGTGAGTTTATACACCCAGTATTCTTCTCAATTACATTGATTTTCGTTTTGAAGTGCTACAAATACTTGGTAAACCCGTTTTCTTTCGAATTCCTTGGTTTGATCTTCACATCACTGCTCGTTAAAACATAAATCTCAAGAATTTTGACTTCAAACAGGTTTTCGATTTTGACGGTTCTTTTCATTCTTAGCTTTATGTCTATGCTCTCTCGTTAATATCTTTTTCATGTCAAAACTATAGTCAGGAGACATTGGTCAAGTTAATAAAGGATGCTACCGATGCAAAGTCAGCTGTGGAGGCACTAGCAAGGCAGCTGTTCTCAAGTGAGGAACTGCAGAATTCATCAGTCGCTGGCTTTCAGTGCAATAAAGATTATGAAGCAAGACCAGGCCTGAGTCCATCAAGGTGGAGCATTTTAGAAAGTGAGTTAATTTTAAAGTTGTATTTCTTTAATTATTTATATACACCTATATGTGCTCACTGTTTTTGGTTTTGTGTCACAGGTCTTGGGTGCATTTCCTTGACTTTTGTTTAAAAAATATATGCATTACACATTGATGGAAGCTGAAAGAAAAGTTCTGATCATTATGGTCACATGTCAAAATACTGCACATACATACTGTCATACTACATGCTGTCAAATGGTCAACATTTCCAACTACATTTGCACTTCAAATAACATAGGCAAACCAGCTTACATGTATGTGTTTACAGCCTTTTTGCCACTCAATTGAAATTACCTGAAGATTCATTTGGGAGGGTGCAGCTCATAGATTGTGCCATTTGGCGCGTGGAATGGAGTGCAAGGGAGTATCTACAAACAGAACAATTGCAGCCTCCTGAATGAATCAGCACATAATATGAATTAGGTGGCAACAAGGATGCACACATGTAAGCTGACTGCATCTATCTACTGGTTTAAATTCAGCAATTAAAAATTCAGTAATGAACATATGATTAAAAATAATTCAAGTTCTTTCAGGAAGAGTTCCCCTGTATAATTTATGTTTTTCACTATACAGTTTCAAATGTAACATGCTTTTTACTTAAACTGCTTGCATTTACTTTTTCCTTTTTACAGGTATTGTGCTAAGGAAAGGATTCACTGCAGCTACAAGGTCATCTGTGAGAAAGAAACTTGGCCTGGTTCTAAAGAAGGCCAGAGCAAATAAAGAAAACAAGGCCAGAGCAAATAAAGAAAAAAAGGCCAGAGCAAATAGAGAAAACAAGGCCAGAGCAAATAAAGAAAAAAAGGCCAGAGCAGATAAAGAAAACAAGGCCAGAGCAAATAAAGAAAACAAGGCCAGAGCAGATAAAGAAAACAAGGCCAGAGCAAATAAAGAAAACAAGGCCAGAGCAAATAAAGAAAACAAGGCCAGAGCAAATAGAGAAAACAAGGCCAGAGCAAATAAAGAAAACAAGGCCAGAGCAAATATAGAAAACAAGGCCTGAGCAAATAAAGAAAACAAGGCCAGAGCAAATAAAGAAAACAAGGCCAGAGCAAATAAAGAAAACAAGGCCAAATGCAGAGGACAAGAACAGAGAAAGCTCTAGGAAACATTTTATTCTGCATGTTTTTTTTTATCAAAAAAGACAATTTTTTTTCAGTTCAGGACATGCATAGCAACAAAGAAAAGACTTTATGTAACATATATTTTGGATAATTCATTTTTACTGTATAGAATTTCAAATAAATTTGTTCAGGGTATTGCTGGCAAAAAAAAAAAGCACTATTCTTGTTTTTGTTGGGCATGTGGATGCTACAAACAAAAAGCCTGTTAAGATTCATGGTAGATTACAGTCTTGGTCTTGTTTGATACATCTAATAAATTAGTTGCAAGTAAAAGTTATTATAGTCATTAGTCAGAGTGAATCATCATGAAATTAACACCTGAAAAAGCTGGACTAAATGTTGAAAAAAAATTTAAAATCTAGAAAATGCTAGAAAAAGCTGGAAATTGATACATTATCCATATCACGGCTTCTTTAAGGAGCATGAAAGAATTTTCTAGAAAACTCTAGAAATCTACATTTTGTAATAAGCTGGAAAAAACCTGATTTTATCCTATTTTGTGATTTCTGGAATAAGCTGGCAAATTCTGGCAGATTCTACCTTGATTAGCATGTTTCATTAACATTCTAGAATGGTCTAGAATTTTCCGGAGAGAAAACTGGCAAATTCTAGAAATTTCTTGAAATTTTCTAGAAATAACAAGAATATTCATGTCTTATTTTGCAAGGGACGTGAACGATGTTACTGCTGAAACTTCGCAGCCTTGGTGTGTCACCATCAGCATTAGCATGGTTCAAAAGCTACCTCAGAGGAAGCACGTTCGTATCGGGAATGTAGTCTCGCAGTCTCTTCTAGTTGATTATGGCGTTCCACAGGGGTACATTCCTTGCCCCTTCCTGTTCCCTGTGTACGTAAATGATTTGTTAACTGTGCCTAAACTCTGTCAAACTCAACTTTCCTTGAAATTTAAAACTAATGAGTTACGTGACACAGTCTCCGCAGTTAACCCCGATTTAAGAGAAATTTGTTGGTGGTGCTGTCACAATTCACTGCTTATGAATCCAGATAAAACCAAACTTCTTGTGGTAGGCGTGCTGTAATTGCTACAACGATTACTTGACTTTACAAAAGTACTTTGTGGTAAACCAATATTACCAACACCTGTAGCAAAGGATCTTGGAGTGTTCTAGATCAGTACCTCTCCTATAATGAACACATATGTACAACGGTTGCTAGTTGTATGAACAAACTGATCCAGATCGATAGAATTAAGCATTTATTTGATAAGGAAACGCTTTCGTTGATTATTAATAGTTTTGTTTTCAGCAGGCTTTTTTATTGCTCCTCAGTTTGGAGCAACACTTCGGCGATAAACATCCATAAGCTCCAGCTTGTTCAAAATTTTGCAGCCAGGATTATCTTAGGGCTTCGCAAATATGACTATATCTCTGCAGGTCTGAGATCACTTCGATGGCTAAATGTCAAACAAAGACTTATGGTCAATGATGCAGTTATGATGCATAAATGTCTTCAAGGACTATCACTTAGCTACTTGTCGGACAAATTTTCAACTCAAGCTACTGTTCACAACAGGCAGACAAGATATTGTCGTGATATTGCGTTACACGGTCACGCCACTGGGCCGACAAACATCTTTATATTTAGAAGACTTAGGAGACAACGAATACACACGTGGCGGCAGTCAAGTTCGCACAATAAACAACCCTTTTGAGTTCACACAGAATCGTGACATGGTGTCAGGAGTGGGATCTGTTCACCCCTAAAGATGACAGAAGCAGCTGAAGCATCCATAGTTGTGCCACCAGCGCCGACTCAAGTTTTTATTCCCCCGTCAAATTTGCCCCCGCCGAAAGCGCTTAATTTTGACGACAATTTAGCCACCGCATGGAAATCGTGGAAAGCAGCGTGGCAGCGCTACGAAATCGCTACTGGTGTATATAAACAAGAGGGCATAGTTCGTGTGTCGACATTACTAAGCATTATAGGCGAGGATGGCGTCAGAGCCCACGATACCTTTATTTGGAACGAAGACGAAAACGCAGACGACATTTCACAAGTCCTGAAGAAGTTCGACGAATTCTGCATTCCTAGGACACAGGTCATATATGAACGCTATAGGTTCAACAATCGAAACCAGGAACCAGGCGAAAACATCTCGACGTATCTTACGGAGCTTCGAACGATCGCAAAAAACTGTGCACACGATACAATCACACCAGATGAAATTTTGCGTGACCGCCTCGTGCTAGGCATACGGGATGATCGCGTCCGCGAGAGACTTCTCCGTTTGAATGATTTATCTCTCCTACAAGCAGTTGACATTATTAAGTCGTCAGAACAGACCCAACAGCAAGTAAAGCTAATGGCTGGAGGAGACACTGCAGTTCATGCGTTACGGAAGGCGGGATCGGCAGAAAAACCTGAAGAAGAACGACAACTTAAGTCACAAGCATTTAGAAGACCGTCTAAAGAATGTGGAAATTGCGGAATGGTGCATGGACGTCATTGTCCCGCGTATGGAAGAACATGTTTTAACTGTGGGAGTATGAATCATTTTGCGAATAAATGTCGCGCTAATCCCCGAGGAGTGAAAAGTAGAGTTTCGGCGGTCCACGAAGCCGTCGACATGGGAAACGACCCCTACTACATTGGTGCTACTACTAGTAAGAGCAAAGGCCAGGAAAAATTGGCAGTGGTCAAACTCCACATTTATGGGCCAGATCCCAAGACAGAAGTCCAGTTTCAAATAGATACTGGGTCGCAGTGCGACATTCTCCCGGCCCAATTATACAAGCAAATCACTGGGGACACCCTCCTTCATCGCCTCAAACCATGCCAAAAGGAAATAGTCTCGTACACAGGGGATCGCCGCAAAATTGCTGGTAAAGCTACCCTGCCTGTGTGGTCCCGTGGACAGCGGAGGTCAATGGAGTTTAACATCTTAGACGGAGACTATCAACCGATTTTATCTTTGAACACCAGCCTCAATCTTGGCTTTGTGAGTTTGCATAATTGTGACGTCCTAGCATTACACGTCAAGTGTCCCAAAGCCTCCTTGCTCGAAGAGTATGAGGACGTATTCGACGGATTAGGGGCCCTACCGGGAACATACAAAATAGCCATAGACGAACAGGCGCAACCAGTTGTCCACGCACCGAGGCGAGTGCCAGTAGCCTTGCGTCCATGCATCAAAAACAAGCTGGACGAACTTGTTGATCGTAAAGTTATTATTCCAGTAACAGAACCGACGCAGTGGGTATCCAGCATGTTGGCCATAGTGAAGCCAAACAAAGTACGCATCTGTATTGACCCGAGAGATTTAAATCGTGCCATTCGGCGAGAGCATTACCAGTTGCCGACTATCGATGAAGTGGCCTCCCGCTTAACAGGTGCCAAGAAATTTACTCTTTGTGACGCCAAGGATGGTTTCCACCAAATCCTCTTAGACGATGCTTCTAGTTTCCTGACAACGTTCAATACGCCTTTTGGGCGTTATAGATGGGCCCGCATGCCTTTTGGTATCTCAAGTGCGCCTGAAGTTTGGCAGCGACGCATGCATGAATTCGTAGAAAATTTAGAAGGAGTTGAAGTTATCGCTGACGACTTCCTCATCGCTGGATTTGGCGAAACTGACGCAGAGGTCAACTCGAGCCTTGAAAAGAACGAACGTGCGTTCTTCAAGAAATGCCGGGAGTGGAACCTCAAGCTCAACAAACTCAAGCTGAAAAGATCTCAAACCGAAGTGCGTTTCATGGGCCACCTCTTGACTCCTGATGGTCTAAAGGCAGACCCAGCCAAAGTTGAAGCTATTTTGGATATGCCACCGCCGACTGATGTGAAAGGCCTGAAGAGGTTTTTGGGGATGGTCAATTATCTGGCCAAATTCTTGCCACTCCTGTCCGACATGACAGAACCTTTGCGAAGGCTTGAGGACAAGGACGTCGAGTGGTGTTGGCTTGCACAGCATGAGAAAGCATTTACCACAGTCAAAGAATACTTGGCCAAGGCCCCGGTACTGAAATACTATGATGTTACTGAAGAAGTGACAATCCAATGCGATGCCAGCATAACGGGTCTAGGTGCAGTACTGATGCAAAAGGGTCAGCCCGTTGCCTTTGCCTCGCGAGCTCTGACCGACACCGAAACGCGTTACGCTCAAATCGAGAAAGAGCTCCTCGCCATAGTGTGGTCAACCGACAAGTTCAATCAATACATACTGGGACGCGAAGTTGTACACATCGAGTCTGACCACGAACCACTAAGGGCAGTTTTTACCAAGCCAATACACAACTCACCAAAGAGACTCCAGAGAATGCTGATGGCCCTTCAGAATTACTCCCTGGATGTGCAGTATAAAAAAGGGGAACTTATGTGGGTATCAGATGCACTGAGTCGAGCATACCGCAACACCACCGAAGCCTCCAAGCACGATACAAGTCTGATCTGTACACTTGCCGAGATAGATCATTCAGAAAACCTCTCGATTGCACCATACAGGCTCGCTGAATTCAGAAACGAGATTGCCAGGGACCCAGTGATGCAAAAGCTAATCGGAGCAATCAAGGGTGAATGGCCAGTGTCAAGGAAGTCCTGTACCCCTGAGCTGACGCCTTACTATGACAAACGAAGTGAGCTTATAGAAGACAAGGGACTAGTATTCCTGGGGGAGCGATTGCTGGTACCCCCTTCCCTGAGAAAAGAAATGTTGAAGCAAATTCACCGATCACATATTGGAATCGAAGGGTGTTTACGTCGCGCTAGGGAGGTCCTCTATTGGCCCCTCATGAATTCGGAAGTAAAGGACTTTGTTTCCAAATGCTCAATCTGCCAGTCGTACCAGCCAGATCAGTGCCGCGAGGAATTGCAACCGTATCCGATCCCGTCGCGTCCCTGGTCGATGCTAGGTGCCGATTTTTTTTGACCTTGGGCAACAACATTTCTTTGTCCTAGTCGACTACTGGAGTGGGTTCTTTGAAGTCCAGGAGGTTAAGGTGGCCACATCTGCTAGCGTGATAGCTGCGTGTAAAGTACAATTCGCCCGCCATGGGATACCAGACGTGCTTATTACCGACAACGGACCTCAGTTTACGTCATCGGTGTTCAGTGCATTCGTGAGAGAATGGCAGTTTGAACATAGAACTTCGAGCCCCCGTTACCCCCAGTCAAATGGCCGCGCCGAGAATGCCGTGAAGACCTGCAAGAACTTGATGACGAAAGCGAAAGCGGATGGGCAAGACCCGCTGTTAGCCCTTCTTGATTGGCGCAACACCCCAACAGAGGGTCTAGGAACATCACCCGTACAGAGACTGATGGGACGCCGCACACGCACTTTCTTACCAACCCATGAAACGCTCCTGCGGCAGCCATCACACCAGGAAACAGCCACCAAATTAGCTGAGCGCAAGAAAAGACAAGCTCAACAATGCAACAAAAAGTTTCGCCCTTTAGAGGCACTAAAGTGTGGACAGGCCATCAGGATGCGGCTTCCCGGAAGGGAGGAATGGAGTCTGGGGACCTGCATGAAAGCCTTGGGGAACAGGTCTTATGAAGTTGAAGTTTGCGGCAGGCGATACCGACGCAACCGTCGGCAACTGCGCCTGACCCCGGAAACAGCACCACCTATGAGTCTGGTAGAACTAACTCCGCCCGAGTCTACCCTCAAACCGGCGCCAAATCTGACAGAGCCAGGACCTCCTCCACCGGAGTTCCATGGCGAGACCAAAACAGAGAGAATGCCACCTGAAAATGAGATGGGAACTGAGCTTGAGCCACAAAGGATTGAAACTCGTCGATCAGAACGCAGACGTCGACCGCCTTTGTGGCATCAGGATTACCATATGAACTGAACATTGAATGATTGAGCCGCTAAATAGTTGTTGGGTTCTGTTTCTATCTTTTTATGATTTCAATGAAGAACAATGTTTTATCGATTTTATGTGATTTGAACAGTGATCGAAACCGAACATTAAGTATTAATTAACTTTTGAAGATAAACTTTGTAAAAAGGGGAAGATGTCGTGATATTGCGTTACACGGTCACGCCACTGGGCCGACAAACATCTTTATATTTAGAAGACTTAGGAGACAACGAATACACACGTGGCGGCAGTCAAGTTCGCACAATAAACAACCCTTTTGAGTTCACACAGAATCGTGACAGATATAGAAACAGCCTCAATATTCCACATTGTAGAATCACTGCTGGTCAACGCGCCTTTTATTATCGTGGCGTGAAAATATGGAATAGCTTAAGCAAAGACCTAAAGGAAATAACAAATACTAAAGCTTTTAAGATGGCTTCAGACCTATGTTTTCTACTGAAACAGCTTTACTTGAGGCTACGAATGAATGGCTATGGAATATTGACAACAGTCTCTTAAATGGGGTGATATTCCTAGACTTGAAAAAAGCTTTTAATACCATGGATCATGCTATCCTTCTGGGAAAGCTTAAACTCTATGGGGTCAGTTCTCAATCTCTAAACTGGTTCCAGTCCTATCTATCTGATCGAAAGCAACAAACGTTCATTGATGGAGCTCAATCTGATTTCTGTAATATAACATGTGGCATTCCACAGGGGTCTATTTTAGGTCCTCTCTTATTCACTATTTATATTAATGATCTCCCTTCATGTGATTTGTTTTCAAAACCCAGATTGTATGCAGATGATACTACCCTTACCACATCTGCAGAAGACCCATGGGTCCTTGAATATAAAATGAATTATGATATGAATTTAATCCAGTCATGGCTGTCAGCAAACAAATTAACTTTAAATGTGAAGAAGACTAAATACATGCTTATAGGGAGCCAATTTAAGTTATCCCAAATAAATAGTGACTTCACAATCAAAGTCAATAACACTCCCTTAGAAAGAGTAATTGAACATAAAACCCTTGGAGTTCAAATTGATGAATCTTTAAGCTGGCGCCCACACATTCATATCATTTCAAAGAAAATATCCGCTGGTATTGCTATCTTGAGACATGTAAGTAATTTTATACCACTTGATACTAGAGTGAATATGTATAATGCACTGGTGATGCCATATTTTAATTACTGTAGTGCCGTATGGGGTAATATCAATAAGGGACTAGCAGACAATCTTCAAAAGCTGCAGAATAGGGCTGCTAGAATTCTAACCTTTTCTAACTATGATGTTCGCTCAAGTGTTTTGTTGAATGAGCTTGGCTTGGAAAGGCTAGAACATGTAAGAATTAAACAGTTGGCTGTGACAATGTATAAAATACATAATAATCTTTCCCCATCGTATCTGAGGCGGATCTTTACCAACACCTCAAATGTACACTCACACAATCTTAGAAATTCTGAGCTAAATTATTATGTCCCCAGACCCAGAACTGAGTCTGCAAAAGGGAGCCTACACTACAGAGGATCTGTTCTGTGGAATAGGATTCCTTCTGAGATTAAAAAACTGCCTAGTTTGAATGTTTTTAAAACTTCGTTTCATGGGAAAGATTTCTCTGATACACCATTGTAACTCTTATTATTCATGATATAAGTTTTTGTATTTTTAACATTATAGTAAATAGCTCCTTGTTACTCATGATATAAGTTTTTGTTTCTGTTTTTGTATGTTTAACATTATAGTCAATAGTTCTTAAAATATTTTAGTATAACTTAAATACGATTCCTAGGAAGACCATGTAAAATGATATGATTTCGTGTATAAATAAAGATTGATGATGATGATGACGTTTAATCAAAGACCTGACTTGTGACATGAACTAGGTTAGATGATAATCATTGTATATAGTTATCATTTAGTTATCCTAGTAGATAGTTTTTACATAGTATTTTTATCAATTAGTGATATGATTAATTATTCATTTAGTTATCCTTGTAGATATTTTTACATAGTTTTTTATCAATTAGGGATGCAATTAATTCATTCATTTATCTATTTAATTTTCTTTTTAATATTGATGCTAAAAAGCCCTTTTTAGGGACGCTCAATAAAGTGTATGTATGTATGTATGTAAGAATTAAATTACAGCAAAAGTACTTTTGACACATTTAAACAGCCACCATCTGTGTTCTGTGTGCTTAATACACCTACTCTTTAAAGGACACTTCCACCCCGCGTGTATATCCAATAGGTCGCCTGGAATACGTCCGTAAGCGGGGTTGGAGGCGGCACCAGACTTAATACTATGCATACCGAACGTGGAAACATCGTCCACGAAAGGTTCTATGTGCTTTGTAAAATTATCTCTTAGCGTAGTTACGGAAACTTATTTGCTAGAGTGGAAATATTCGCGAGACTTAGCCTCAACCATACGACGAACAAGGGTAATGATATCGTTTATTTTAGAAGTTTTCAAAGTTTTGCCCGAATAACATACGCTAGTCACGGTAACGACTTCCTTCTGTTAAACTTCGATCACAGACAAACGAATTAATACATACAGGTCGGTATCAAAGAAACAAAGAACAATGTCAATAAGTGCATAAAACACAAAAGATGACGGCAATCCCATAGTTTCATAACAAGGGAGATAAAGAAGACTTAATTGAACACAATTCTGCTTGTAGCCAACGACAGAAGCGAAGCAACATTTCGACGACAACTACGAGTTTCGCAAATGAAGACACTATGAAGCGAGGATATATTTTGCGCACAAAATCGTTTTATTTAACGTAGTAAGGAAAAAGGTGAGCTCAATTTAAAAAAAGGATAAAGGAAAACCGCTTGAAAACGAACTCTAACAAAAACTAATAGCCAAGAGGGAAAAACGTGTAGCGTTCTAACGAAGCGTGAACAACGTAAGCCACGTGTTACAAGGTTGCGAAAACGAGCGATAAGGAAAATTGTGTAAAAACTAGGCGAAACTACCAAAATACTAGATATTTAGACAAGCACAAAGAAAAGGAACAAAGGCACTTGCATAACAGTCCCGCTTGTAAGAGTTTAACCAAAACGAACTTCAAGATAAGGTGGGCAAAAAGGCGCTCTTCCGGTAAACACGTCTTATCATTAGCCCAAAGCAAGACAACCAACTAAAATGCAGTTCCGGTAACAGTAACATCATTGTTGCGGTTTAACACGAATCAAAGTTAAAGCGAATCAATGTCCGGTGGCAAAGGCGTGGCAGCCGTTACACTGCAGTGGAAGCAAATACTTCTTTCGAAGCTGATTTTCATCTTCCCAGGTAAAAATCAGCCTCTCGTTCCAAAGATGGAATGTCACCATGTAACCATCATCACACGGGGAATCGTACGATAATATTCCATCTTCCTATTCGTCTTGTTTTCTGCTGTTTCCTTGCTGCTCCTCGAAGTCAGAGTGTTCGAGGCTGACCGGTTCGCCTGGCTAAATTTCTCTCTGATAGAGGTACAAAGGGGGAGTTCCAGCTATTGCCACCGTTTTTTCCCGTCTCAAGTAAAGGATACCAAGAATTTGGATTTTTAAAATAGTACACCGCCCAACGGGTTGTCCCCTTTAAGCCATCTTTTGCTGCATTTGCAAAGTTTCTTGGGTAATCTAACACCGTGGGAGTTTTCGAGGCCGTTAAGCATTTCAACTGACGCATCAGTCTTAGATGCCTTGTTACCCTTTGGACCATTGAGGATTTTTGGTTAATTGGCAACTTCGCTTCTGATATAATTTTCATTGCCACCGAAAAGGGAAAAAATCCCCCCAAACACTCAAACAACTTGATCTTCGGCCAAATCAGCCTAAAATTACGGGCCAAACAGGCCACAAGTAGGGGCCAAATAGGGCCAAAATCACGGGAAAAATCAGGCCATAATCACGAGCCAAATCTAGCCACAAATACGGCGAAATCAGGCCAAAAACACAGGCCAAATCAGGCCAAAAGCATGGACGAACTCCGGCCAAAAACACGGACCAAAGAGGCCCAAACACATGTGTCAAAAAACGCAAAAAATAAATTATGCACGCCAATTAAGGTATGCTATGCTACGCGGATATAGAAAAGAAACTCGCTGAAAATCTAAACGTAAAGCTGTAACATTCTGAATTTTGGGCAGCCGCGAAAGACTGACGCATGTGATTATAAATTTGCTTCTGTCCTGGCCCTTCTAGCAAAAGGTTGCTCATCGCCGGGAGGGCAAAAACTTCTACCACAATAGGCTTAAACTGACATCCCTGGCGTAAAAAAGGCCAAAAATACGACGAGGGCCATTCTGCAATGATCAGGGTTGTGCGACTAACATTTGATGTCAGATGACGGACGGAATCCACCACGAGCCTGACTGGAGGACAAATCCAATATAATTGTTCTCACCACTCCAGTCTTGCACCAAGGCGTTCACCCCACTGGAACCAGGAGAAGCGAACTTCGAGTTAAATCTTGGATCATTGTCCTAGGTTGCAAAACGGTCGATTGTGTGGGGACCCCGCTCGGCAGCCACTAGCCGGAAAACAGATGGATTCATCTTTATCGCAAAACCTACTGAGCTGATCAGCTTTCTCATTCAGCCATCTGGGAATCCACTATGATTCGAGGGATATATCCCGTGCAGAACAAAACTGAAATAAAGATAATGTAACCAACTAGAGGCGAGCTTTAGAACTACCTATGGACACTATTCTGGAAGCTCTCTGATTATCAGAGAAAACTTCTACCCTCTGGTGTGTAAGCTGGCCTGCGAAGGACAATAACACATAGTAGATAGCTTTCAGCTCATGGAAAGTAGAGCTTTGACCGAGGTCATCAAACGTGAACATACCGGTGGCCGCTAAACCGTCTAACGATGCTGAAAACCCGCCAAAGGCGACATCGCTTGCATCAGAGAATAGGACGGTGGACGTGTCAGGCGGAGGTCGAAGAGAGTAACCATTAAAATGAACCGATGTTCGAATATCAGAATTTCAACTCTTTCAAAAGTGCTGCAGGGAAACGAAAGGTGTCATCCCATCGTGATCGAGACTCGATCGCTAGGTACATTTGTCTGGTGAAAAGACGCGAAATAGGACCCACTGCTAAGGAAAGCGAAATTATGGAGCCCGCTATTCTGGCAAATTCGCGATACGAAGACGACTCGTCCGTGATTGCGGTGCTCAGAAGATTTTTGAGCACCTTCTTCTCTGGAATTTAAAAAGTCATAGTATTGGTGTTGATTACAAAACCCAGCCATTCGCCTATCTGCATAGGTTGCTAATGGGACTTTTCTTCGTTAACAAAAAGACCTGCGAAATAAGTAAGGAAGTACGTAATTTTATTTCAACTCGGGTTAATGAGGCTGATGACTAACTTTCCAACTACTTAAGATAAGTAAACAATCTTAACTCTTAAGAATTATAACAGTGAAAAGATCTTAATAGACTGTACATTGCAAATGTAGCTCTCTTACAGCATTCCTAAATTCCTTAAGAATTGTCGTTGAGCGTAGTTCATCTAGTAAAGAATTCCACTCTTTGGCACCAATAAAAAATGTAGATTTTAAGCCAAAGGTTGTAGTATTCTTACGTGGGACGACGAGCTTATTGGTGCCTTTTAAGTTTTCCACATTATTTCCTACGCCAAACAAGTCGCTTATATTCCGGTAACATGCCGTTTACAGCTTTAAAAATCGATGTAGCAATGTCCTGTAGTCGACGATTAGACAAAGTTAAACTGCACTCATCATTGCCGTAAAGGGGCACCCGTTTGTTGTAGACACACCTTAACGCTCTCGCATTAAGCCTTTCCAGCTTCTGATTATATGACTCATTACAGTTGAGCCAAATAGCAGAACAGTAAGTGAAGTAAGACATTACGTACGAGTTGTAGAGGCACATTTTCAAGGAAATTGATAGCATGTTCTTAAGTCTGGTCAAAACATCTAACTACTTTCCAACTTTCTTAGTAATCTTGGCAATGTGTTTGCTAAAATTTAGCGAGTTACCGATAGTTACACCTAAAAGATCTAAATGGTCTACGATTGGAACCCGGAAAGATCACGTGACTAGGATAGCTTTTGGAAGAATAATACACTTGCATTTCTCGGGATTGAGCACTAGCTTGTTATCATCAAACCGACGACTTGCGACAGCGACAGCGACAGCGAGATCGCCATTGATTACGGACTTAGCCACCTAACAATCGCGAAATTTGGTTATCAACAGCATAGTTGGAAAAATTAGCACGATTAATATGAGAGAACAGATCGTTAAGAAAAATATTAAAAAGGAGGGGCCCTAAAACCGATCCCTGGGGTACACCCTTAGAGAAAACAACAACATCTGAAGTAACATCTTCTATCCTCACACGCTGGGACCTGCCTCTAAGGTAACTGTGTACGAGGACCAGGCTAGGTGGAGAAACACCATAGGCAGCCAGCTTGGCAAGGAGGAGGTCGTGCGATATCATATCAAAAGCTTTACTCAGATCCATAGAAACTGCGCCAACAAAACATTTCTTGTCAAGAGCATTCCTCCAGTCCTCAATCAACCGTAGATGTACCGCCTCACAGCTGTAACCCCATCTATTCGCAAACAGGAACGGTGACAATATCGATCTAAAATAATCAGAGAGTTGGCGTGCAAGGCAATTCTCAAAAGCTTTGTCCAGTGTAACTAGAATCGACACTGGCCGATAGTTCGATTTATTGTGAGGATTGTCCTTTTTGGAGATGGGGCAGATTTCGGCAAGCTTCCGAGCAGCCGGCACAGATGTCGGAGATCAATGATCTTGTTGATAAGAACAGATAGCGGATAGGCAAGAGCATCAGCACCATCCCGCAATGTTCATGGCGGTATCTTATCATAACCAGTTGCCTTTTGTGGATCAAGCGACTTAAGTATATTTTCGACTTTAGGTGCATGAACTTACAGAGCGGAACTGAAAAGCCTCTCTCGCAGAGCAGTGTGTCTGTGTAGCCGAGATGCTTGGATGACAGGTAAAACGGGGGGTTATCATTGTAATGCCCATCATTATCGTTATCCTTCAAAAAGGATGAAAAGTGTGCAATAAAAATTTGTGCTACTTCCAGTTTATTGACAATAAGACTCCCACCCTCTTTAAGATGAATGAAATCCTGGCTGATGTTTTTCTTTGAGTGCATGAAAGACTTGAACGTTTGTCAAAATTTCTTGGGATTGCCTGTGGCGTTTGAGGCGGTGGTACGAAAATAGTTGGATACAGCCTTACGTCTCAATGAAGATGTGAGGTTTCGCTGGGTCTTGTATCTGTCCCAATCTAGCCGGCGCTTAGACTCGTTGCAAAGGCGCTTTAATTTGTTGCGTCTCCTAATTGCCTCAAGTAACTCAGTAACTCATAAATGACACGTGCTCACGATTTGCTGTTTTACGTTTAATAGGTGAGTGGTTGTCAAGAACGCTAGATAACAAGTAACTCTAAGCCCAGTGGATGTCGTCAATGTCCTCAAATATATATGCGACGTCAAATGGAGTCGAATGCAAGTCATCGCAAAATCGTTCGGGATCGTAATTCTCAATAGTGCGTCTTTCGACGGTTATAGGGAAAGTCCTCTGACAGTGTGACCTGCTGACAACATAGACCAGGTCTATGATGGTCAATTAAGCTCAAATCGAAAGTGCCACACGTTAATACATCTAGGTATTAGGATAATATGTAAATAGGAAAACTACAGACTAAACATAATTACAGTTAGTAATTAATCTTTCATCTTATTAATTGGAGTATCTGTGTCGACATAGGAGTTTTCAGTTTCTAGAATTTCGATTAATCTTGTTGGAATGGATTTTTTAAAAGAGTTCTTGAATGAGTTTTTGAGACTAGTTGGTATCCCATTCCAGATTTTAACGCCAACACGTGAAAAGGCCTTACTTTGAACATTAAGTGCAGATTTTTTAGTATAAAAATGCTCAGACGTTGATGAACGTGTGCCGTAAGAGTGAACGCTGGTAATTTTAGAAAACAAAATCGAAATATTAATCGGTGCAGAACTAGTATTGATGTCGTACTTTAAATAAGAAATTTTTCCATAATATTGGAAATCTAGCGGTGGAAGCTTTGCTTTCAAGAAAAGTGGTATGCATGCTCCCTTACTGGAGCAAAGTGAATAAGACGGAGTAAACGTTTTTGAAGGACAAGAATGTTATTTAAAAAGGCCTAGATGCAGTTCCCCAAGAAGTTAATCCATACGTTATATTAGGTGCAATGAGGGACCTATAAATATCAAGAAGAGTTCGATTAGGAGCAATATGTCTTAACTTCGCAATAAGACCGACAGTATTACTTATTTTTGTTGTAAGGGTATAGATATGGTTTTTCCAACTTAGATTTTCATCAATCAATAACCCAAGATATTTCATGCAATTCTTATGTTCAAGGGTAATATTCTTATTTTCTTCATTTTCAAAAATATTAACTTGTAGCAGGTAATTAAGTCTTTTTTGCTATGGGCGAAAAATAACAAAGTTTGATTGCTTTCTGTTAAGTAAAAGTTTATTTACGGTTAGCCAATCGAATAGGTTGTTCAATTCAATATTTACAATTAATTCCAATGTCTTGAGATTTTCGTGAGAGTAAAGGACATCTGCCAAAAGAAAAAATTTAAGTTTCCTGGAGCAATATTGAATATCATTGACATATAGCAAACATGGCAAAAAGAGGAGTGGCCCTGGAACGGACCCTTGGGTAACACCACAGCTAACTACTTCTTTATCCGAAATAAAAGAGTTAATCTCAGTTGTTTGAGTACGATTTGTTAAATATGAGGAAAACCACTGATTGTCAATTCCTCGAAGGCCGTAATATTTGAGTTTATCAAGTAATATTTTATGGTCCACCGTGTCAAAAGCTTTCTTAAGGTCGATGAACACCCCACAAGAAAAAAGCCTTTTATCCATATTGGTACGGATGGATTCCACCATGTCAAGTATAGCATGTTCAGTTGAGTTTGCGAAAACCGTATTGGGATGAAGATAATAGTAGGTGTTTTTGTATGAAAACTTTCATTCTGTTGTACATAATTTTCTCTAAAATCCTGTTGAAGTTTTACAGTAATGAAATCGGTCTATAATTGAAGGCATCTGTTTCATCGTCAGCTTTGTAGGCGGGTATAACTTTGGACATTTTCAGTTTAGAGGGGTATGCCCCCAGACTGACAGACTTGTTGAGAAAATTTGCTAGGACAGGGGATATTATGTCACAAGAGCGTTTAAGAAGTTGTGCAGAACAAGAGTAAAGGCCAGATGACTTATTGTTCGGTATGGATAAAATTTCAAGCTTCACTTCATGTGGAGTAACAGGTTTGAAGAAGAATGAGGTGTCAGGTGATTTGGAGTTACGGAGATAGTCCATATAAGGATGCTCAGCTTGAGGCAGTTTGGTTGCTAAGTTATTACCAACAGATGAGAAATACTTATTTACAATGTTGGGAATACGCAATGGGTCATTGATAACACTATTGACTTCCAAAACTGTCGTCAAGATACACAAAACTAGTATGCTCCATGAAAAACTAGCGCTTCAATAAGAGGCGCTATAATTTGGTGAAACAATAACTAGCGCTACTAAGGCCGAAAGGCAAAAATGTAAAGGTGAAATATTTGAGCACGCCATCGATTGACCACGCAAAGCCGAGAAACGCTTGATGCTCTGAACAGATATCCACGTGGTGATACCCCGATTTAAAGCCCCATGTAAGACACCAGTGGCCTTCCTCTGGGACTTGAGACAAAGAGGGATGATCTTTATACTTGAACTTAAATTTGACCAGACAATTGTTTACGTGTCTTGAATCAATTGCTAAGCGCAGCTTTTTTACCCTCTGCTACTGTTAAGGGGTTAACACAGAATATAGGGACGCTGTGTTCAACGATGCAGCCATGAGCTGAGGCTGATTTGTTATTGGGCAACAAACACAGGGGCAGATACTCCGCAAAAGGGAGTCTGAACCCCCGCCGAACACCATCTAAAACAAACTCAGGCGCATTTAAAGTAGTTTTCCAAAACCCATGGCAGAATTGAAACAGCCTTTCACACCTCAGCTGTTGTTCCGAATATTGAACTCGTAAAAATTTCCAAGAAAAAAAAAAAACAAGGAAAGTCATAACCAACCTGCAAATGACGATGATCATCCGACACTAACCAAAAGCCAGTCATCCCCGATGAGAAGTGCTTCTCGCTGAATCGGCGGACTTTGAGCTTGAGCAGAAGGCGCTTAAATGACCAAACTCTCCACACTATAACACAAACGAATTAAAATTAACAGCTTATGCGGATGCGTTCACAGACCCGAAGGACAAACACTCAATTACTCAACACTTTTATAGCGCTATTCAAATAACTTAACACTTAAGAGACACGCTGAAACACTCACTAATGAACACAGAATTCCATTCAGAACTTGCAGAAACAAAGATCTGCTCAACTTCGTAACGCAGATATTTTGATAGTCCAACAAATACTTCGCGGGAATAGGGGTGTAGCTAAGAGGTCTTCTAGGGGGGAGGAGAGGGTCCCCTATTTAGGGTGTGGTTTTTGGATATTTCAATAAAATTTCGGATCAATATCAGTATCTGGGCAACTACCCACCTACCCTTCCCCTAACCCAACATTAACCCTAACTTGTTATTGAGTTAGGGGAGGGGTAGGTGGGCAGTTGCCCAGATACTGATATTGATCCGAAATTTCTTTTGTTACCAAATTCCATTTTTTTATTTGACTTACATAAATTTATCTAATGAACAAGAGGTACAAAGGTGACCAATATAAAGTAGAAATACACCAACATTTTCTAAGATCAAGAGTCTCCTGACATGAAATCATTAACTCTTCACTCCCAAGATCTCATTAGCAATTCTCCTTACTGTCTGCCATACAATTATTGTAATATGATTTTGGAGACTTTGGTATTGGATCAAGTAATGATCCTCCAGCTGATACTATTCTTTATTCCCATCACTCTTCTGCTTGATATTGTATTGATATTGTAAGGAGAAATTCTGTCTTGGTCACTCATGAGAGTTATAGGGTTAAAAGGATTTAAATACCCATGGCTCTTTTACACCACAAGCATCTCCATAAAAAGTGAAAAGTTTACCTAAAGTGTTATTCATTATAGCTTGAATGAAACTAACTCTCATTTATGAGTACCATGGAAGGGGTTTTGAAAGGTAAAGTTACTTCTTGGACATTGGAATATTCCCTGTAAACAAGAGAAAAATGCCTTATTAGTATGAAGGGCTTGAGATCCATTGATAGGGTTGTTTTTGTTCACACCAGCTTATCACTGCTTTTACCAGTTGTACTGGCAGGACCCTCCTGGATTCCCATTTGGAAGGCCTCATTGGGGAAGGCCTTTTTGGGGCAGGTCTGGTGAAGGTGGTGAAAGACGACCCCCTTTCAAGGTAGGGTAACGTACATGGAAAGATGTCACAGATGAGGGCCCACTCGTTCAAAGGGTGAATAACGCTATCGAATGGATTTTGATGTTATTCGCCAGCCGGGAGGTCCGTATTAGGAAAAGCTGTGCCCGAGGTCTTGAGTACCGCCAGAGGCTATAGGCTGAGGGCAGTACTCAAGACAGAGGGCACAGTTTTTCCCAATACGGACCGACCTAAGCTGGTGAATAACATTTTAAATTTTTTTCCTTAAACTTAACGAAATTCTTTCCTGAAGAACCCAAATGAATTAGGGCTGTGATTACCGCAAGATCTACCATAAACTGAATAATTTTTGAGCAAGTGAATGGTAGTTAAAATAGAGGTGATGCAAACTAAAGAGAGAGGCTTTATCGAAACATTTTCATTTGCGTACTGATAAAGGAGATTTAGTTTGGCAAGGACTGTCGCGACATTGTTTTCTTTAAAAGCAGACGGAAAGTATTATTCACTCCCAACGAGGATTAATTAATGTCCGAAGTGTAACCTCGAAAGGTTACCAAAGAGAACGAGCGGTAAATTCGGATGCACACGGTGATCTTTATTGTTTTTAGATGATAGCGCTAAGACAAAATTTGCTTGATGAGAGTAGCGGTTAAGGTTGCGTGCGTGTGGTTCGAACTAAAAGAAAACCAACAGAAACTAATCTAAGAAAAATGTGTTGCTAAATGTAACAATTAACCTAACTAAAAAGGAAGCGATTGCACGGAAAAAAAATACGAAAACTATACCAATAATACATACAAATGGTAAACAAAGTAAATGTAAAAGAAATTAAAACTTACTTTGGTCTAGCTCCTAACGGTAGTAAATTGCTTGCAGCGAACGGTAGCACATAGCTTGTAGCGATTATCTAGCAGTGACGATTTAGCAGTGATGATTTAGCAGTGATGATTTAGCAGCCATGACTAGCAGCGACGATTGAAATAAAATCTCTACACGTGCATTTAAGTGGGAATTTGATCGGAGATAACAAACTTACTGTGGTAATCATTAACTAACAAAAGACTTAAAAATGAACCAGAACTAAACCACTAACTAAAAGAACGGATGATGCACATAAAGGAACTCTGCAGGCACAAGGAGATGGAAAGAACTGGAATGGAGAAGAAACTTATCTCCTATACTAATTTTTCTGTAGTAGAAGTGTAAAAAGTTGTACATAAAGTGGCAAGAGAAACAGGTTTTCTTTGTATCCTTACTATTTAAGAAAGGGAGGGAGGAGGGGTTGTTTATTTGTGAGGGGTGCCTGGTTTACATTTTGGCCAAGGGGGGTGGGTACTTATTTAGGGTAGGGTGCTTATTAGAGGGTGGGCACCTTTGAAGCAATAGGCTATTGAATGTGGCCTAACATTCAAGTTCATGGACTCAGTGAACAGTACCAGTACATGATTTGTTTTGTTTCTAATCAGGTTTTATTCATTGCTTTGCCTCAAATGTGTACATTTATTCTGATGAATATATGACTGTGAATATATCTAAATTATAGATTTTTCTGTGATGGCTTTCAATTTAATCCAGTTTACATGATTGTACTCTTCAACTTGCCTAGAAGGATTTGAAGTTGCAAGTCAAATTTTTATCTCAGAATTGAAGTCACAATGGATATTCAGTAAGAGACACTTTTCAAGTCACAAATTTATGTGGATGTGGTTGCAGGAACTGCGTGATGGTGTAGAGCTTCACCAATCTAGAGGGGCAATCAACCAACTCAAATACAGAGGTCTGGAGGTAACTCATCCAGTGTTATTAAAATATTAAATAAAAATTTAAAATACATTTTGTTGTCTTTCCACCACTATGCCATTTTATTTTATAAGGGCATCAAAATACATAAAATTAGATTATCATGTTATTAGTATAGGTAATAACATGATTTTGGGTGCCATTTGGTTTTAATAAGCACAAATACATTTTTTGAAGACGACAAAATTGCATGAGCCCCCAGGGCAAGTGCAAATTGCAATCTTTGAAACATTGAAAAAGTGCTTACAATGCTAAATTGCACGAGAAATCATGTTTTTACTTGTTAATAATAAACATGAAAAAACATCACAGAGAGTCAAGACAAAATAATGTAAATTTTGGCAGCATGCACACTATTTGAGAGTGCACTCATTTCCAGCCAGTCAGACGTGCATAATTTTTTTATGTACATTAGTACACTGAAAAACAGGGCAAAAGTACTGGTGGAAAGTAGGGTAACAAAATGACTGTATTGAATGGTACTTTGAGTTATCCGCCTTTGTTATTTGTTAAACCATCAATTAACATGTATATATTTACCCCTGCCACCCCCAGGGTTTTGTTGCTGCTATTTCACCTTTTAACTTCACTGCTATTGGTGGAAACTTAGCTGGTACCCCAGCAATTGTGGGCAATGTTGTTCTCTGGAAACCTGCCTTAACAACAATGTTGGCCAGTTACCTGGTGTACAAAATCTTCCAAGAGGCTGGTGTTCCTGATGGTAATGAATCTTTTTTTTATTGTTTACTTATATGCGGTTGAAAATAATGCTAGTCTAGAATCAAATAGTGGTTAGAGACCAAGGCTGTCATTAACCTCTTCACTCTTGAGAAATGTACTAAGCTAGAAATCCTCCCCACTCATTGCCATACATTTCTTTGTTGGCTAGTAGTGAGAATTTTGTTGCAGAACAAAATAAAATATTGCTTTGATTATTGAGTTGATAAACTCCATAATCATCATTACCTGCCTGCTAGACAAAGAAGTTTTTTTTTGCAAGACAATTTAGTTATCACTCAAAAGGGATAAAGACTGTGACCCACTATAACCCTTGACACAACATGTTATATCCTTTGTCAATCGTTAAATTTGTACCTCAAAATCCCTATATGATATTGTAAATTTATCTATTCTGTAACAGTAAATTTGTCCTATTCACAATCCTATAAGGTAATAAGTAATTTGTGAATGCTTATATAATAGTTTTAGGTCAAACACACAACCCACTTATAGTAGCACTCACGCTAATTGTAGGCACATGAAGACTTGTAAATACAAATCAAAGGAGTAAATTGTATGTTTGCACAATTGTCAGGGTTGAGTTTTTTAGAGGTTGGTAACTTGCTGGGGTGCAAAAAACATTGAAACTTTTTTATGACAGCTCTGCAGTCATTATGTGATGTCAATAAGGAGCTTGACTCACACAATGACTTCCACTCAGGTTTTGTAATTTAAAACAACACCCTATCTTTTCATAACCATTCTCTCTCAGAAAATCAAATTCTATGATCCTCAGAGGAGACTGTACAGAGACCAACTTACTATAAATACAGGGCATACATTTTGTTTCCTGTGCTGTTGTTGCTGGAAATGATCTAGTGTTTTCTCAGTTGATTAGTGATAAATGAACATAAATCCTCAGAGCTGTTGGTGTGATCTATCAATGATTATTTACTATTTTCTTGGCAGGTGTTGTGAACTTTATTCCATCATCTGGCAAGACATTTGGAGATGTGATAACAGCATCACCTCATTTAGCAGGAATTAACTTTACTGGCAGCGTTGAGTAAGTCACAGAACCCTATCTCCTTCCTGTGTCATTTGCCCCCCTTTTTCCTCTCTGAGAAAAAGAGAATTGTGGGCTCACCTTGCAATCAGCAGCTGGCTACCAAGTATGAGCAATTTTTATATTGATTGAATAATTTTTCAACTTTTCCTCAAGTAAATTATACATAGTCTATTTACAATTGATTTAAAATGTATGCATAAAGAAATGCTGCTAATTTTCCATGAGCCTGCAGGGCAGGTGTAATTTGGGAAGCAAGTGCTCAGAATTTTCTTAGCAAAATTATGACTGTCATCTTTAATTTTAATGGCAACAGAAGGCTGGGGAGAGAAAGAAATTTGTACCTTGGGGGTGAGCAGCAGTAAAAAAATGAGGAGAGGGGTGGGGTGGGGGAGTGAATATTTTTGCCTCTCCTCATCCCCTCTCCCCATGGTTGACTCTAAATCCAAATCAAACATGGCCAGTTGAACAAACGATTGCATGCTTCTTAACGTTAATTCACCCTAATAAGACACCTGCACTGCAGGCTAATTTTCCATCTCTTCACTGTGTAAACTATTGTGATCACTTTGGTTTATTTCTTCAGAACATTTAGACACATTTGGAAAAATGTTGCAGAGAACATTGATATATACAGGTAAGCCAACCATGCCAGCTCATACATTATTGTTAACCATTTCAGTTCTAAGGTCTAAAAATACTTTATCCACACTCAATCAACACTCCGCTCAGTCTGCCATTCTTTTTGTGTAATTTTGACTCAAAGAATTTGATGTTTTAACTCTTTACACTGTCGCATCAGTATACATATTCTCCGTGATATTCCCCTATACATTTCCTAAGGAGCTGACAAGGAGAATTTGTTTAACAATCATGAGCTTCTTCAGTTGTTGATCATTTCCTTTATTCTTGTCACCGTTACATTTGATTCAGAGGTGTGCTTTAAGGAGAAATTAGATGCTGGTCACTCTTAGAGGTTAAAGGGTTAAATGAAACTATGTCCCTTTAGTATTGATAGTTTCCTTTCTTTACATAACTTCTCCCTTTTGGTTGAAAATGTTTTGGCACTGTTTGAGAGAGAGTGTTAAATGGCTCAGAAAACTTGGAAACATTGTTTCAAGCAGGTTGAAAACCACTAGCCTTAATCTTGTTCAGATAATAAAGGAAAAATCAAAAAGGTGTTTGCTTTTTAGTGATTTTCTGAGGTACAATCATCCTGCTATTTTCAAACAGCATTGATCACATACAGTATCTTGAGAATTCAAGATTGTATAAAAAGTTTGGGAAAGCCATGATTTTGGAGGAACCATTTTGCCTACCAACCAGTGAGGTTGGTAGGCATATATAATTAGATCTAGAACCCAGCCTTGGAAGTTACTAAAAACTGTTAATTTACTTGTTATTTTGTTTGCAGAACCTTCCCAAGATTAATTGGAGGTTTGTGAAATCTCAGTTTTGAAGCAGGGTGTTTTTGAAAAGGTTCTTAATATGAAGATTAAAACTCTTTAACCTTTTTTTTTATCTTGTGTATGTGGTTGCAGAATGTGGAGGATAGAATTTCCACTTTTTACACGAGTCTGCTGACATAGGTAAAGTTTGTTTGAGTTTGAGTTTCATAATTGCTAATAGTAACTAACTAATGAAATAGCAGCACTCCGTATGGCTCGAGGGCTTCGCCTAGGGGCCATAAATCCGAAAAGAGGAAACTCAGTTCGTAACTTGCCGCACATACGTCGAACAAGCGGCATAACCACAGCGGCGTCAGTATAAATCAGCCTTACAGTCTTGAGTATGTTCTATCGAAGAGTTTAACTCCTTAAAGATATTAATAGTTTTCTGAAAGTCTTCAGAATACCATTAGGAGGGTAAATCCTCCTTATTCATGCAAGCCTCGCGCACACCCGTTTTCCTTTCGTTAAATCAAGGAGGACATTTTACGTGGAACTTTTAAATGATCAACTCTGTACTCTGAAAAAGTTTTTTAAAAATACTAATTCAATTTTCAACTCGTTGAATATTTCAGACACGGTGGTTAACTGTACCATTAGAGCATCTTATGGGTATAGTGGTCAGAAATGTTCCGCGTGTTCAAGAATTTATGTTCCAGAATCCAAGTGGGCAGAGGTAAGCTTTCCATTTACCTCATTGTTTGAAATTTGCATGGCAGGATAAACTCGCAAATCTCATTATTTTAAAAAAATGCCATAATAAGGTAACTTGAACAATAAACGCCACGAATGTTGTAATCGCTAAATAAAATTGTTTTAAAAGTTTATGTAATAAGGTGCTGTCTGTATAAGGCGAAGGAAGGATTTTCAAATAATGGGGCGCTAGCCATTTGAATGGAATTCCTAGTTAGAAATTTCCATCAAATGGTACATACCTCATGCTCCCAAGCTTGAGGTTAACGCTCATACTGTAAATTAAGGCCCCGATTATTTTGCATCCCAATTTATGATTAGAGAGGAAAAAGGAGGCTCCGTAGGTTACTGTACAGACCTAGAAAATGAGTTTAATTAAATAATTAACTTCAATTAATGCAATTAATAGTGTGGAGGCGCGGTGGCTTATGGATCGGGTGGTGAGGGTTCGAGCCCTGGCCGGGGTCATTGTGTTGTGTTCCTAGGCAAGAAACTTTCACAGTGCTTCTCTTCACCCAGGTATACAAATGGGTAACAGCAAATATGCTGGGGGTAACCCTGCGATGGACTAGCATCCCACCCAGGGGGGAGTATCAATACTCCTAGCCGCTTCATGCTAAGAAAACCGGAGTTAAACACCGGCCCCATGGGCCACCTGGGCCCGTATAAAGTCTTTACTTACTTACTAATACAATTAATATATCTGTGATTTTTTGGTTTTTACTAGTAGTCCTTTTTCTTCATACTTTAGGTTAAGGAACTTCTTATTCAAAAACACAAAGAACTGAAAATGGGTTCGGTAAGTAAGCTTGCTACATAACAGGTTTTCTCGACATCTTATCTAGGGTACACTGATACAATCTTTAATTTTAACAAGCCTTGATTGTCACGCTTCATACAGTAATTTTCAAATGTTTGTCGAAAGTAATCTGGGATTGCATTGGTTTTGCTTCAATTTGCTTTGTGAGTGGTCCACATAATTCGTGCCACTCTCTCAAACGATCAGATTCGAAACTAACACCGATCTCGTCTTTTTTGCCCTCGTTTGTCTGCGCTTTTGATAAGCGATTTACTCGTATTTACTTTGCCTTTTCATTGACTTCTTGTGTTATTTTTCCTAGT
Source organism: Pocillopora damicornis (assembly GCF_964200805.1). Taxonomy (NCBI): domain Eukaryota; kingdom Metazoa; phylum Cnidaria; class Anthozoa; order Scleractinia; family Pocilloporidae; genus Pocillopora; species Pocillopora damicornis. Next base: position 4,447,146 of record NC_142677.1, read on the forward strand.
TCTAATTGATTGTTGTGATGACTTTGGTTTTGCTTTAACGACACTTGAACGAAAAGCGCTGTAACCAGTTGTTAAAATGTTATCTCTCATTGCAGCCAGAGGATTATGATACCTTTGTATCAGCGGTTATTGATGGCAAGGTAAAACCCTTTTACCTAATTTGTGATCCTGAGGAAGTACATAGCTAGGTTTGTGATTAACATTCCAGTGATTTTTTGTCTTTTTTTTTTTCAGTCGTACAAGAAAATAAAAGAGTACATCGATTATGCCAAAGAAAGCCCAGATCTCAGTATTATTGCCGGAGGAAAGTGCGATGACAGGTGAGATTGACTTGAGTTTACCAGAAGGATGTTTCCTGTGCGCTGCTCATAGTGTTATTATTAGGATAATAGTACATTATGATAATTAAGTAAATGTTAAGTTTCTCAGTGATTTCTTGTTCATACCCTCCTCTGCATGACACCGATTATTTACAATTTGATTTTCGGAGGGTACCGTTCTACTTCAGGACGACATCGTCCGTTTCCGCAAACTTGCGTCCGTTTCCATCTGATTTCGGACACTTGCGCCCGTTTTATAGCCTGCAGAACGGGCTTATTTTCATCCGTTTTGTAGGCGAACGGAGGCATGCGCGAGGTGAGCGCGAATTGCTCTTCCCTCGCGCGACTCGCACTTCGCGCTCGCCACGCACTTGCCTCCGCCTGCCACACAAAATTACGCTTGTTCTGCGGGCTAGAAAAAAGGACGCAGGAGTCCCAGATCACATGGAAACATGCAGAAACTGATGCAAGTAAACGCAAACTGACGATATCTTCCTGAAGTAGATATTTTGTGCTTCTGGTTTCGGAAAATTGTATGTTTTTGGACGATACCATCTGGTTTCGGACACTTGCTTCCGTTTGCGGAAGATCGCGTCTGTTCTTGAACAGTACCGTTCGGCTTCGGACACTTCAGCCAAAAAAGATAGCAGACTTTCGTCCGCTTTCGGACACTTGCGTCCGTTCTTGGACGGTATTGACTGGTTTCGGACATCGGTTTTCAGACGTTTTGGTCCGATTTCAAAAACTGGGTCCGTTTTCGTAACGATATCCGCTGATTTCAGACACTTCTAGAAGTCGATACACGACAAAAGTGGAAGTAACAATAATGAAATTTGCGAGGTATAACTTGTACTTCGTATACCTTTAGAAAAGTGTGTTCTTAAGTAATTTGAAATCCTTCTCTTCTTCTTCCTTAGTGTGGGTTATTTTGTTGAACCAACTATCATCGAGACTAAGAAACCCGATGACAAACTCATGAACGAGGTAAACGCATTTCTGTCAAAAGTTTTCTTCTTTACTATTTATAAATTGTACGGTTCTGATTGCTGCCTCATTCATTTCTTTTAATTTTGTTTGATTCTGTCTAATTTCTTCTTCAGGAAATTTTCGGCCCTGTTCTTACCGTATACGTATACCCAGACCAAAAATGCAAGGAGACGCTTCAATTAGTAAGAGCACTGTTAGCTAATATAGGAGTGTAGTTGTCAACGGTTTGTTGAAAATTATTTAGCATTGTATTGGTTTTTTTAATTTACTTCACTTTGTGATTGGCAGACTCTCAACCAATCAGCTGATAAATTTAAAACCGATTTTAAACCCGGTTAATTGTTTTCCGGCACCTTTGTCAGTTTTACTTTTTTATACTCTGGGTTCTGATGGAGCAGTTTTCGACTGAGTTTCGTTAACTCAAAACAACGACCTATCAGAAGAAGAGAAAATACCTTTATGAGCTCATGAGGACTGCAAGTGAAAACAACCATATAGTCTAAAGGGTGGGAAAAACGCAGGCGACCAAGTCGTGATTGGTTTTAGTTTTGTATCTGATTGGTTGAGAGTGGCGCGAGTTTTCTGGACCAATCACAATTCGAAGTAAAGCAACGTCATTGAAAATTTTCGATTACTTTTGACACTCAAATGAAAATCGCTTTATTTTCGTTTGTTTTGATGGGCACTGTTTTTAATTTGGTTTTGGTTTACGACGCGCAAACGAAATCCGCTGAATCTGCGACCATCTTGAATGAGTCTGAATCTGTGACCATCTTGTGGAGGAAATAAATACAGAAGTGTTCCTGTGCTTTAGATTTGATATTTCACTATTGCTGCCTCGTAGGTAGACAAGACTTCTCCATTTACTCTGACCGGGTCCATTTTTGCAAAAGACAGGTTAGTATTTATCTGCTTTGAGTCGAAATTAGATATGTTAGTGAACCGAAAGTGCGTTTACTCTTGTATTTTGGGATGAAAAACCTTGCAGATATTTTATCCAAGAAGCAGCTGATATTCTGAAAGATGCAGCTGGTAACTTTTATATCAACGACAAATCAACTGGATCTGTTGTGGGTCAGCAACCTTTTGGAGGTGCGCGTCTTTCAGGTTAGTTTTCCACGTCACTATCTCATCCCTTTCGATATTCCTATACACTTTTAAAATGATATAACTCCTTGGCTCGTGTGGTTGTTTATAGTTTTGATTTATTATTCCTGCGAGACAGCTTGCTTTCTGGCTACCATATCGGTGACAAGGAGCTAAAATGATCCTGGGCTCGAGATTGCCTGACAGCTAGATTTTGGACCGCCTCGTAGTCGCTTTAGCGTTTGCACATGCGTAGACTTTTGACCGCTGCGGTCACTTTGTGGCTTGCCGTTCATAGTAGTAAAATAGGTAATTTAGTGTTAACAACTGAGTTGAAAACGTAAATTCGCTACCGTAAAGGGTAAAAAAGCTGACGTTTCGAGCGTTAGCCCTTCGTCAGCTTTTTTACCCTTTACGGTGGCGAATTTACGTTTTCAACTCAGTTGTTAACACTAAATTACCTGCTATACTCTCCCACCGAGGCAGCACCACAGTTTCTTTAGAAACTTTCCCCTTTATTCATAGTAGTAAAGTGTTTGATTTGTCCCCATGGTAACCAGTGGCTTTATTCCAGGAACAAATGACAAGGCAGGCAGCTCTCATTACATCTTGAGATGGGTCTCACCACAAAGTGTTAAAGAAACCGTGGTACCAATCGATGACTACAAATATCCGCATCAATCATGAATTACTTCAGTCAGTGCTGTAATTTTCTGAGAAGAACAGAATGTATTCGATGGTTTCAAAGCAAATTTCTGCTCTCGCTAAGGGCGGAAGTGAATGCAGTAAAGGAAGTAAGGAAGAATTCGGAAACTGTCCAGAAATCATCGAAAATGATTTGCAGTTTTAAATGAACGATTTTTTAACAAGCGTTTCAAAAACGTTGGGAATGAGATTGCTCTATTTACTTGAAATTTAATTTGAATAATTTTGGGAAAATTTTGTACAGAAGATGCATCGATATCAAGCCATACGTAGTGAAAATGTGCATGGTTTCTTATCAAGAACAAATGTCTTGAGGAAAACGAATAAATAAATCAATTATCTAATTTTAACCACTGAATATGTCACCTTGAAGATTTCCCAGCGTTCAATTAAGATAGAAGTCCAAATAACGGGGTATTTAATTTATTTTTCTGGCCTTGTGCAAAAATAAACATGATCGTTTTCAATTGTTGTCAGTGTGTTCTGGGAACCAGACCTTTTTTAATTAGGAAAAAAAATAATTAGTAAGTTGGACTGTCATCAAAGTAACCTGTTTTAGGTGTTCATTTGTAAAACGAAGCTCTAAGGTGAAAACCGGGGAGAACCTGTCAATCAAAATGACTAGGGCAATTTCAGTTTTTACAAAAAATCCGGTAATTTTATTCAACTCTGCTCTGTGATTGGTCCAGAAAACTCGTGCAATCCTCCCAACCAATCAGATATAAAACTAAAACCAATCGTGACCTGATTACTCGCGTTTTCCCGCGCTTCACCTGTTTTCAACTCAATCGAAAGGCGCTCTAAAAGTGCCAACCGATCACATATGGTTCTCCCAGCGCTACACGATCCGAGTAGTTTAGTGTGGATAACCGGCAAAAACCCATCAAGAAGTATGCGTTTTCAAACGAAACGGTAGTACAGAAAGGGGCCTGAGGCAGGCGTTTCTCCGACGGTAACATACCATACTTTTACCAGTCAAACAAAGGGGTAGGTTTCTAAAGAAACTGTGTCGCCACGTCGGTGGGATAGAATTACAAGGTAATTTGGTATTATCAACTGAGTTGATAACGTAAATTTCCCACCGTAAAGAGTTTCAAAGCTGACGTTTTGAGGGTTGGCCCTTCGTCAGAGCAAATGCTTTAACCAGCCTCATCAAATAGTTCGTACAGTCACGTGGGAATAGGTTTATTACTCAGAGGAGTGGAAGAATGTGAAGGTAGAAGTAGTAGTAGTAGTAGTAGTAGATCTTTATTTAAACTCGGTTAAGAATCTTCAGTTATACTAATAGTATTTTAATTACAATCATTTGTAAAAAATTAAAATAACTATAAAAACTGATTTACAAGATTGCCGAGTGGGAATCGAATGTTTCAAGTGCGCGGTTGATTTCCTTCTTAAACTACCCAATTGATCTAACAATTGCCCAAGGTAGCGGACACGAGCAGATCTTGTTCCTTTTTCGTAAGTGACGATACAGTGAAATTCACACAAAATTTCCTCGTCCCACCTCTGCAGGTAAAGCGGTTTTCTCCGCTCAGACAACAAACTTTTTCTCTAGGTAGTTTGTCTTTAGAGAAGTCAATGAAAAGAAGCGTGAGCTGTAACAATAGCAGGAGCCACGTCGTGAGTTTGACTGAGTTCGTAGCCATTCTGTTACCGACGCTCTAAATGCACACCTGTTATCTCAATATTATTTGCTGAGTAAGATATTCTTGTTACAACAAATCAAGCTTAAAACGGCAAAAATCGCCTAAAATAACCGCGAAAAGACAAGATGGGAGTAAGTTTTATTAATTTTACGTGTAAAAAGTTCATATTTCAAAATATCTCAAGTGGTAAATCGATCATATTCCACCCCCACACTATTCCTGACAACGTGTTCGACGGTTCCTCCCGCAACTTAAGAGGCTGTCCGCGTAAGAACGGATAAGGCAAATTTCGGCCGATCGCCGATTTCCCTAAGTTTTTCAGTGAAAGTCGAAAATTCTATCCCATGTACAAATATCACATTTATTTTGATCATTTTCATTATTTTTATTTTTTATGAGACAATTTTAAAGGTCACCCCAAAACTGCCCAATTTGCCTTCTGTGACCCCTATTACTAAGCTATAAATATCGAGCGCTACCAAATCCTTATTTCCCAATCTAGAAAGCTGATTATTTTACATATTTAAGAATGAATTTATTTCAATACTTTAAAGGTAAAATGATTGCATTCTATAAAATTTTTACCGAGTTATGAAACTTTCAAAATACCTTATCGTGAGCATTGAAATTCGTGAGGAGTGAGATACATGCGGTTGAAAGCTATTTCCTCTTACGTGGGACCTGATCCAGAGTCAAGTCTATTGCAGCTCAAAATTACTTAGAAACAGAAAGTTAAACATATAATAAAACTTTTGGGCACTCCTCATCCTGCACCGTAGAGAGCTTGGCGAATTTCATAAATATTCGCCATCTTGATTGAAACCAACGATAAGGCGGTCCGACCTGCAGACAGGTTTCTAAAGCGTAACAGCCCTAAAGTACTTGAAGGTGCCGCAAAGATTATCTGATGGAGTATCAAGATCGATATAAGTCATCGTTTCGGCCATTTTTTCACATGCAAATTAGCTTCATGCGTTCGTGTTATAATACGTGTCAAAAATAGTTTCCGTAACAACATTTAGCCGTTCAAAGAAGTGTTCCTATAAATGTGAAACTCATCTGTTGTATCCTTTCTTGACAGCTTTACGTAAAATTTCAAGAGCCATTTCCTTTGAACACAATGCGCTAGGGGAATCCAGTTTTTTTTGACAACCAAGTTGTTCATTTCGCGCAAGTGTTTTTATCTTGTGCATAATCTTTTCAGGCCTCTTTTGCCGTTTTTCTTTGGGAAAATAACTCACCCGTACTTGGGGAAAAATTTCGTCTTACTATTTGTGAAAGTTTTTTAGATTGTGAGCTAGTTGGTTCTCATGATTAACGCCGTGGAGATTTTCAAGCGTGACTGTGGACTGCCGTGAACTAGCCTAGTCACGCAATACCAGCATTAAAAGATTGTCTCACGGCTGGTGAACTCAAATTAAAGAAACATTTAGTTCGGCATTTAAATCATGATATGATGATGTCTCATCGAGAGTATGAAAATCTCCCAGAAGAAATTGAGAAATTATGTAACCGATAGAAATTGGTATATTTAATTTAATAAACGTTTCCAAAAGTAGGTGAGCGAATTTAGTAATTTAAGTTAAAGGCATAAATCATTGAGAAAATTTAGAGGAGCCAATAGAGAAAATCTCTTTTGTAAATGCTCGTAAATGCTATAGAGTGAGGGTCAACATGATTCACGGTCACGGTAGGCTTATGATTTTTTGTTTTGACATTAAAGGCATGACTACAAAATAACAGGCGCCAATTTTAAAATAATTTTTCGGGTTTAATTACATGTCAATGCTTTAAGCACTTTCATTCATCGATATAGAACTGTACATCAGGTTACTTAGAGGCGGTGCGCATTGCTCTTCAACAAACTCACTCTAAATGCCCTATCACTGGTTTGCCAGGGCTCCATGCTGACAGTCATCTCAACCACGGCCCGTGTGTCACACTTCATTAAAGCACTGACATTCTTATATTTATCAATAAAGGGCAAAATTACTGAGCGCTGATTGGTTGAGAGAGAGGGCATTTTTTCTTAATCGAGGGCATTTTTAGTAATCAAGAGAGGGCATGATTACCTGTTAACGATTGGCTAATCCGTTGCATTGCTAATCCGTTGCTTCCCAGATAAAAATAGACTGCGCGCGTGATTTTCCTTCGTATAAATTTTGCCCTTTATTGATAAACAAGTAATCCCATGAGACCCCGTACTATTAAGGATTAATTGCACTTGAGTTTTCAAAATTTTCCAAATTGCCCTCGTCGCTTCGCGACTCGGGCAATTTTGGAAAATTTTGAAAACTCTCGTGCAATTAATCCTTAATAGTACTTGGCCTCATGTGATTACCTATACAAAGGACATCAGTTGCTCAATCAGGTCTTTTTTCCTGTCTCTTGATTTAAATGGTATTCCAAAAAAGCGCAAGATTTCTTTAAGCAGTCGTTAGAATCTTCCTAGTAAGTGTCTGTGCCTCGGGCAGATGGTCATTCCCTCGAGCTCACTTCTCGGCAAATGCTGAATTCCCGCTCTCGCTATGATTAACTTGGCTTCTGTAACTTCGCTGTATTTTGACAAGTAGCAGTTCGCCAAATGGGCGGATATATCTGCGTTACACTCGGAGAACAAAGCATGCTCTACTTCCTCCCCACTAGAACCGACTTTGCAGTATTTCGTAAAGAGAACAATTTGGGGAGACAGCAGGCATTTTTAGTGCTAACAAAGTAAACGTCCCAAGAAACACTGCCTCGGATTTGTCTGAAAATGTTGCCGACAGATCGTTTTATTCCCGACAGATTTTAATTGAACTAGGAAGAAATAAACAAGTTTTCCAAATATTCTTTCGCAAAAAATAGAAATGCCACACAGAAAAGTTAAAAGTCTTCACTTTAATAAGCTTTAAGCAAAAAACATTTCGTGTGTTTTTGAAGAGATGTACATGTATTAAAAGGAAATGTAACTACCGTCGAATTTCTTTATCAAAATTAATCTGTAATTTAATTAGGTGAAACAGAAACACACGGCTCTTTTTTAGCGCCTCATAGAAAATGAAAATGGTCATAAAAATATAATTGCAATTAATCTGCATATAGGAATTAAAAAGTATTTTCATTTCGTTAAAAAAAGGCCAAAATGATGATTAACATCGATCTTGATACTCCATCACATAATTGTTCCAGCACCTTTGAGCCTTTTAGTTTAAAGTTTCATAACTCGGTCAAAATTTTACAGAATGCAATCGTTTCACCTTTGAAGTATTGAAATAAAGTCATTCTTAAATATGTAAAATAATCAGCTTTCTAGATTGGGAAATAAGGATTTGGCAGCGCTCGATATTTATAGCTTAATTATAGGGGCCACAGGAGACAAATTGAGCAGTTTTGGGTGACCTTTAAAATTGTCTCGTAAAAATAAAAAGAATGAAATTGATCAAAATAAATGCGATATTTGTACATGGGATAATATTGTTGACTTCCAGTGAAAAACTTAGGGAAAGCGTGACGCTTTCATGAAGTTTAAAATCATTCGCTTTTTTTCTCGAGACATAAGCTTGGGAGGCCTCTGCTGTGATTGATTACATCGGCGTTGGGGATATTTAGGGTCCATCTTATTCCCGCTAAGGATGTTCTAGTGGTTATATTTATTACCAAATACTCTGTCGAAGGAATAGACAGTGGTGAAGGAAACAGTCGAGATCGGCGGCAAGAAATCGAGGTGAGAACTTAGCTAAAGCCCTCGCAAACGACCGACAGCGAACACGTGGTTTTGAAAAGCAAAGTTATTTACCTCCAGTAGCCTTTTTTGCGTTTGACATCGCGTGTATTATTTAAGTTGTATTCAAAAACTCGTATCTGAGACCAGAATATTCCATAATTTTCGCTAAGGGCACCCTTTAAACGATGAATTTGATGCAAAAGCGAACGTGACGCGTAATCCGATCAGCTGATTAGTTGTAATAGAGGAGTGTATTTTTTGATTATGTGCGATGCAACGGCGATTTTGAATATGCTTTTTGTCTTTGTTAACTTCAATTAACAAACGGAACGAAAAAATTGTCGTTTTTATATTTTTAACGAAGGAGAAGATATTGAAGAGGGAAAAGTCTGCAGCGTCTAGTAGTAACCGGTCAAGTCGCTCGGAAGTCATCTCTTCTGAAGTCTGTAGCCTGGAACCTGAGTTGTGTCGCCCAAAATTTTATTCATGTCGCCCTAAATAAAAAGACAAGTCGTCTAAAGAAACAAATACTTAAAAGATCAGACTTACACAGTGTAAATAGGCTATATAGGTAAGAAATCTTTATCATGCACTTAAGTGCTGTTTGTTTGCGAGAACATCGTAAAGATGATCATCACAATAGGGATATGTTTAAGAGACAACTTTAGAAGCGTTATTCGTTTCTAAAAACAAATTGATCAGTTGTTTGTTTGTTGTGTACTCATTTCGTACTCACAGACGCTTCATAAACTTGAGAAACTTTACCACTCAAGCGGTGTTAGTTTCTAACAACGCCATGAAGACTGATTTGTACGCAAAAATCGATCACATGGTCAGAATTGAAATATGTTTGAATAATGACTCAAGCATTGCACTATCTGTTGGGTATTCACTCATTTCATACCCACCAACCTTTTGTAAACTTAAGAAACTTTATGACTAAAGTGATGTTGGTTAATTTCTAACAACACCATGAAGACATAAAGAGCCGGGTCTGTAGGGAAAGGTCTTTCGTAAGTGAAGCCATGATAGGCAGTGCAACTGCTGTCATGCGCTCGGCCTGTTTGTTTGAAAACGAAAGGATCATAATGTCAATAAGCACTAGATAAAAAACGAAAAAACGCAAAGGCCCTTTACTTTTTTGTTAGTTTTAAACAGCCTGCATGTTGTGTACCATGATAGCCGAAAATCGCGAAACTAAACTAAACTAAGGCCGTGCGAGCATATTATTTTTGCGTTATGCGGAATAATGGCATTTAAACAATCATATTTTAAAGAACACTGAAAAAACGAAATTACGTCGCAAAGCAACTTGTCCCTGTACACAATCAGTAATTGTCGATGTCCTACAAGCGATTCTAAGTATGGCAATTCTTTTTGTTCAGACATTTTTAAACCTTCAGATGGAATTACCGCGTGTCCTCCGAGGGGTCCAGTTGCTACCAACCTCATCAAGTCTCTGTGCGACAAAAGACGATGTTTGGTGTTCAGTGCCAACCTTAATGTATACTTTTGTTAATTAGGAGTTCTGTTGTTAATGTCTGAAAATGAAAGAAAGCAATACAAACTTTAACCCGTAATTTAGATTTGATAAAATCTTTATAATAAGTGTATCGTTAACGTACAAACCTTCAAATATGCCTTCGCAAGAAACCGTAGAATGCTACCTTGGTTTGAGTACACCGATCTACAAAATATAATAGATAAAATGAACAGAACGCTACGTTTAAAAACATTACAAACGAGCCAAAACAAAAAAGCAGCAGAGAAAGTACAGTGGAATCAAGATTTTTTCCGACATTCAAGATAAACAAAACTTTGTTCAAATAATAAGGTAGCTTTAGGAATCGGGGTAAAGTTACAATATTTGACTGAGGGAAGGGAAACAGCATCTCAAGGGTTCGAGTTATCAGGAGGTTCGAACAGTAGGGATTCCACTGTACACTCACATGTCGTAACTCCGATACGGGTGGGGCAACGTGCAGCCACAATCCACTATGGTGGAATCCTTGGCCTCTTCGAAAGAAATGCCCAAACAAACGCAGTGGTAGCACTCAAAGCAGGTAAGGCATTGCACCATCTCATTGCGACTTGAATGTTGGGTGTTAAATCCTCGCCTGAAAAACGCACAAGAAAGCATCTAATGCACCACACTTCCACGGCAGAAGGAGGCATATGTGGTTGAAGGTGTTTCCTTGTCCTGTAACTGGCTAGAAGCAACAAGGAGGACTTTGTTTTGTGTGGTACCATACAGCCCCAGACAGTTCGCAGTGCTGTTGTATTGGTTTCTTCAAAAAGCCGGCAGCAAAGGTTGCCCGTAAGAGTTCTTTAAAAAAATGCGGATGTCAGTATTGTAATGCCAACTTGCCTGGAGAAACGAGCCAGTCCTTAAAACGAACAAGTAACAAGTTAGTTACCAATATCAGCAAAATTTTTTAAGGCACTGAAGACTTGGCTTTGGACACTTTTTGTGACAATTTCCTGAATGGATTTGCCTTTAATTTCCTGAACCTCGTTTGGTGAAAGGCTCACACTGGCTGCCCACTACAAAGCATCGCCTCTATCACTAAAATGCCACGCATTCTGTAAAAAGAGATATGATAGAAGCACAAAGTAACTCCTTTTAAAGTTATATTGCGAACGGAATATAATTTTTCAAAATGCAGTTTAGTTACTTCTAAGGAGAGGGTCATAAGTAACAACAGGAACGGTTAACACGACACTGAGATGGCTACTATTCCTACAATTTTAGCCAGTATTGTATTGTAAATAATCATGCAATTCAGCCTTATTAGGCTGCCATGGGATTTTTAATAAAGCTATCTCTCCAGCTACTACAAATATTAGTTTATTGGACAGTTGTCAAATATGATTGAAAACCATGTGCACAAAAAATAATTGTGTAATTATCAAAAGTGATCAAAGGATTTTGAGTTTTGCAAGCAGTTAATGTCACAAATGAAGTTGATGAAAAGAAATGAATTGACATGAATGGCAGTTAGTGTTTAGAGGATAACGAAAAAAACCACAACCTTATATTGCTTGCTAAGTAATCTGAGAATATCAAAGTAGCAAATTTCTCTAACAGCTGGATTAAAATATTTCTGTATAACAAGCAACCACATAAACAAGCACCTAAAGAAAGAACTAATAAATAAATTTTCCAAAAATTAATTTAAGATTGATTTATCATGCCTCAGTCTCAGCTTTGAAAAGGAGATCCAGAGGTAAACCTCTGTTAAAGTTCACTTAAAACATAAAACAAGGATGTTAAAATTGTACACTAATAAGCTTAGCAAACATAACAAAAAATAACTGATTGTTCTTACTTCATCAACAATGTGGTCATAGTGAGCAAGACCATACATTGCTACACCTGGTCTAAAAAATTCAACGTCACTTTCATGTGCAGACATGAGTATGGATAGTGAATTATAAAAGCAGTTTCCATCCCCACTTGAGGAGAATGGCTCCAGACCAAGCTCACAAATGGACTGGTCAACATAGCTGGAAAACCTCTAAAAGCAATAGAATATAAAGTTAATAACAACCAATACAATAAAATTTATAAATGAAAATAATGATAATAGTAACAATAATAATGATGATGATAATGGTTCCAAGTTAATAACTTTTACTGAACTTTTTACTGCTCAGGAAGTCTGCGCTGATTCTTACGGCTGATAAGCTGACATAGAGAGATCTTCAGGAGATGTTCCAGGTGGTGAGGAGATAAACTTAAATTCACCTCCCAAGGCAATCTGACCATGCATCCTAAAATGTCCCTTGCAATTTGGGGCTTTATGATTGTATGGATTTCAGTCTAGGAAAGGAAAAAACACTTTGCATTAATAGGTAGATCACAAATTGATAAACAAAATAACATTAATATTAATAGTCAAAGGCTGTTAATTAACTCTCATGAATGTTTGCCCTCATGATGGATTCCTCATTAAATGTCCCAACCCTAATCATCAAGTTGAAAAAAAAACTTTTTGAACATCACACTAAAGAGCTGGAATTGGCCTGGCATTAGTGGACCCTTAAATAAACAATATCCACCTTTTGGAGTTAGTAGGACCAAACTGCTTGGACATAGCCCCCTTACCAAGCTTCTACCTGAACAACTGTTATTAAAACTTAAGCTGACAGCTGATGAAATGACATAAAGAAATGTTCAGGAATGGTAAATTCAAAACAAAATACTTGCATCCTAGACCAGATTAAATTGTGAAATAAATAAATGAAATGGTATGTTTGTTTATTTGTTTGCCACACATACATGCACAAAAAAAGTAATGAACAAAAAGGAGTTCAATTAATAACAGGAAGCTTACGTCTTCATTCAGTTTTCCTAGAATACTCAGCATCTTTGATGTTTGGATCTGATTCAGTTTACTGCAGGTTTGCAGTAGAGAATTTGCCACATATTACCGCAGTAAACTGATTCACTCCCAAATTTCTTATTTACAATGTCCTCAAATACAAGAGAAGGTTAAATGTGACCTTCAGGAGTAGCCAAGGTACAATCACAAATGGAAGTGGTGACAGCAGGTGTTGATGAAGGAGCAGGAGGGCAAATGGGGCTTGCAAAAACTTCAGGGGCAGATGAGGGAGGATCTGAAATAAAAGTAGAAGCTGGTGCTGATGATACAGGAATGGGAATCACAGGACTGTGAGCAGAACTATTTACTGTGATGTCAACCTCTTGAGGGTGCTGTCATTGATTCCAATTTCTGTATGAATGCATTACTGAAATTAAATTGTCCAGATGTGGTCGCTTGCTGCTTTTATTTACTTCTGTGAACTCAACTTCTTCAGGCCACCAAACTGGTCAGCATGCTTCTTTCCCCCATCCAGGCTCAGATCTCCCTACATGAAAATACACCATATATATTCTGCAAATTTATGGGAAAATTGACAGTGGGTGCTTAAAGTTTTACATTTAACAACTGCATTACTATTCAATTAGCACTTTAGAGAAACAAACTAGTGAGTTGTATGATTAGAATAGACAAATTGCATAGCCTTTTAAGTACATCACCCCCAAAATTGTTTCCATTTGTGAAAAACAAACCATCTATCCAGTTTGCTTTTTTAAATTTCTTTACCATCTTTTTTGACTTCCCTAACAACCATTTTCCTCAGGTCTACCACTCTAAATTGCACAGGGTCTTCTGGTGGTATGTCATCATCAGCTGCCATTTCTTGAGCTTGAACTTGTTGCACTATAGGAAATAAACATTCAAACTGTATTGTACTGTAAATTAAAATCTGGAAGCAGAAAGGTGAGTACTAGACTAACAAAATAAAGTACTTATAACAGATGCAAAACAAAATGATGTTAAAATGCACTCAGAATTTAATGAATTAAACTAGTTAAAATAATTATTTCTTGTATAGAGAAGTGAATGAGAAATCAGAAAAATGTTCCATATCTTCCATACCTTAAAATATTCTGTGGGCTGTAAATAACATCAATCAGTGCCTTAAACTGTCAAAGCATTAAACCTGTTGCAATCCAGAACTGGCCTTTCCAAAATGCAAAGCAGAGTGCTGACAGCTTAGTCCTAGCAAACCATTCTTGCATCTAAAAGCAAAAAGAGAGAAATAAAGCAAAAATAGAGGAAGAAAGCCAAGCAGACAGACAGACAGACAGACAGAAAGGAAGGAAGGAAGGAAGGAAGGTAGGGCTAGTTTAGAATAAAAAAAAATCCTGAGGTACTGCATTGTTAGGGATGTAGATACAAACAATTTCAACCCCGATATCATGAGCTTAAAAAATAGTTTTTATTTAAAGTCTTGTTAAATTATATTCGGAAATTCAAATAAATAAATAAATATAAAAAAATATATATGCATAAAATTAAAAAAAGGAAACACTGAAATACTTTTGTTTGCATAGACTTCATGTACCGTCTAAACATCTGGTTACGCTTGTTTGAGTCTGTCTCAAACGCCACCTGAAAGAAAATAGAAAATGAAAATCTCATATACAACAGCTTGCAACCTGAACAATAAAATCATGCTCCCACACGTGAAATATAAAACTTACAAAAAAAGAACTCTCTTTTTCTTGCACGACCAGCAGTAGCTGGGGGATCCTCCTCGTGACTTTGGGCTTCCTTAAAAAAATAAGGAATATCGAAAATGGATCGGTGTGAATTAAAAAAATTAAATACAAAAATACCACACGATCACGATTCTCCGGGAAAGTCTGATATGCTCGTTGTAACAAAAGAAAATAGCTACGGAAGAATGAATGTCAGCGCCGAAAAATATACTTGCTCCTTTGCAAAATGTGATAAAATTAAAACGCATTCTTTCCGCCATAATGATGGGGCCACTGTAATGATTGGTGTATGTATCATGAAGTGTACCAGTAGCTGGTGGTTATTTTCGTCTCAAAGCCCCTCACGGTTTCAAAATGGCGAATTATCGTGGGACACTCGTTAAATCATATCTCTTGTGACTCGTCTTGGTTCAGCCCTGACACTGGCCATCGCTCTTCGGAATCATGTTTTTCAGGGTGTCACCTGTGCATGTTGACATTGTTATCGATTTGAACGTGAAAGCTGCCTCATCAAACGTTCTCACAGTTGTGCGTTTTGCTCCCCTTAACTATACAACAGATGCACGTGAAGTCATAGACTGGCTTTTATTTTGTATTAGTTAACTCCAAGGAACAAGCGGAACGCAAACATCGTCATGTTCATATTTCAGGGAAGGAGAAGGTGTTGACGACGAGGAGCTGCCGGAGGAAGAGTCTGCAGCTTTTAGTGAGTGAAATGTTTTCATCTGGTACAAATTCAACATAGCAACCTTGATTTTTGAATGCATATCCGAAAGAATTATCAAAGTTAACTCTATTTTTCGCAGTAGATCAGTATGTTCGTGTTGAACGTGATAATTTTACTCCATTTGAATGATAGTTTTGTTGAAATGTGTAGTTGTTGACCCACCCCCCCCCCCCCGCACGTTTCCCTCAGCTTCTGCTGCTCCCAGTTCTGCTTCCCCTGTAGTTAGTAGCTTTAGACTTTTCAAAGAGCATTAGGCTAATTTTCCAGATGATGAAGCTGTTAACAGGCCTGTAAATTATTCTTTTCATGATTTCCAAATGACATTGTGAGACAGTTTTTGAGAATTATGAGTCACCTGTGAATACCAAAGTGAAACCAGCCCCCTGTTCCTTTTCCTAACCAACCTCCTGCCCAAGTTGGTGGAGTTTAGGAGTATTTCAGTTTTCCAGTTTTCTCTGGGAAGTAGATGTGCTTGGTGGTATGTCTACAGAAAGGCAGGGAATCTTTAAGAGTTTAGTCTTACCATAGTGCCCAATAGTGTCAGATTTTTTGTTTCCTTAAAGAAAAATACCAAAGAAGAATGAAAAAAGAGAAAAAAACAAATTGAAAATGCGAAGAAAGGAAATACAGAATACCATAGTTGCCACTTTATAGCATTTATCTTTGTTAGCCATGAGGTATGATAGTTGTGTTTTAATTCTTAATTTGTCAGACGGGCCTCCCATTGAATGGTAGGGATAGTGAAAGGCAAAATTATTCACTTGGTAACACTTCAAGTACTGTCCCTGAGCTGAAACACCCCTTATTTTTGTCCAAAAATACTCTTTCACTGTTGATATTAGTTACTGACAAGGACATACTTAAAACATAGGCATACTATGCATGCAAGAGTATTTTTTTTTTTTGATGGGTGGGTCAAAATGGGAAACTAAGCAACTGATTTTTGTATTTTTGTAAAAGAAAAAGAGTATTTACCTATGAAAGATTCTGATGAACATATTGTTAAATGGAGAGCAAAGTTAGCAAAAATGAACAACATTAGTGCAGAAAAGTGGTGAGAAAAGTATCATATTTCAAAGCATAACAACATGGGCTCTTTATTTGGTAATTGCCTATCTGTACTTTGCCCCATTTGTGTGGAATACATGATAAGATGCAGGCTGTCTAGAAGGAATTGACATGTGATGGGATGAAGTCCTAGGCAGCTAAAAGTGAATTTGATTGGTAAATCATATCTTAGCACATGAGAACTGCATGGAAAATTGACTAACAGTAGCATTTAGTTCCATGTGAAATTTTTTCAGTGGAGTGGGATTATGTTGTAAAAATTTAGGTTGTTTACTGGAAAATGGCATATTATCTGAGAAAGTCTAGTTCACAGCAACAAGTTAACATGAAATTGTATCAGGAAAATACCTTTTAAACACAAGATGACTGACAGAAGCATGGAGAACTTTTAAAAGCAAAAAAACAGATAGTCCACATCACAGTTGACACAGAAAGTAAATATAACTTTGTGATTTTTTCAGCTTTTGCAAAAAGAGCAATCAAAAGGCAAAAACTAGATTATTGATCAAATCTGCTTTATGCAAATGCTTTGCACAATTTTTACCCCAGTCAGCAAAACACAAGCCCTTCCAAAACAAAAGTTCTAGTGATAATTTCATGAAAGGCCTTGAGCCAATGGCATGTGCATTGTAAGTGAAGGAGTTTTACACAAAACATGTTTTAACTTCTAAATGGTAGAAAAAAATTCCCTGATCACCTTTCTAACCTCCTACAGGTCATAGCAATGAAGTTCTTAGAAGAAATTAACTATTACACTGGGTAGATGAGCTCATAATTCTTTGTTAATGCTATTCTTGGTGTTTATCAATGTTAGTTTGATTCCATTGCAACATATGACAGTACCCTAATTTTATGATGCGATTGGCATGAGGGACAATACTGTGACACTTTGATTGGTGCAAGCATACCTCATTGCTGTGATCTGATTAGTGTGAGATAGTAGTCATACCCTAATGCAGAAGTCAGGTTATGCAAGATACATACTCTAATGCACCCATCCAAGATAAATACCATTTGATATGCCAACATAGGGTCATATATTTAATATTTTTTGCTAATAACTCAAAAATCATTAAAAAATGAATCTTTACTCTTTTTCAGGAAATGTGAATTTTCAGGAAATTCTGATCTGTCTGAGTCAGAGCATCTGCTGTATTTATCACTCTTCAGGGGAACAAGCCCCTAAAACTCAGTGCTATGGTTCAGGCTCAGTAAAACACATGCATGCATCATATCTGTTGACATGGTTCAAACAAGAGGTAAAGAAAACTTGTGAATTGTGCCATTTAAGTGATATCAAGAAAAAGGGCAAACCATATATGCTGAGGTAATTGTTATTTCTAAGCCCTTTTCTATTGAGTTGTATTGGTTCAGTTGATCTTCATTTTACCAGGGTCAACATTTTTGTTTTCATTGTCACCTTTGGAACCTTTGCCATACCCCTCCCCCCTTGGTCCTCTATTCCCCCCCCCCTCTCTTTGAACTTTTGTCTGTTTGTATGTTTCTGTTGGGAAATTGGGCAAAACAAAGGTGTTTGATAGATTAAGGATTTTCTTTACTGAATGAAGTAGAGGAAGCAAGACAGTGGGCTACAAAGAAAATTGAATTTTTTCAGAACCAAAGTTCAAACCATATCCTTATACTATTTCCAGATTTTCACATTTCTAGACTATCAACTTAAGATACATCCAACTAAGCTAAAGAATTATTGGTGTATTTCCAGAACTCCACATTTCCAGACTACTGAGATAAATGTAAGTTAAAGACTAATTTGTATATTTCTAGATGTACCAAGTCAATATGCTTGTGAGTAAGCTAATTGACATATTACATATTTTTACACATTTTTCTCTAAGGTGATGAATTTGATGTGCAGCACATTCCATTGTGATGACATGTTCTGTGCTCTTCTACCCCAAGTTAAAGCGCAATTTGTTTATATTGATACACAGAACTCCTAACAATAATTGCAGATGTGCACATCTTAACCCTTTGCTTCCCTGAAGTGATTAACATGTAGCTTCTCCTTTTTGTATCCATAAGGTAATGAGAATACCTTCAAGTTTTTATCTTGATCTAACCTCAAATTCTTGTAATTAATTTACAATGAAATGTATAGCAGCTGAAGGGGAGAAGTAGCAATCAGTCCTTGGAAGTTAATGGGTTATAAGCTTCAGAGAACAGAAAGCATTATGGTTATAAATGTTTTGAATACTAAAGATTAAAATTGTCAGTAGCTGACAGATTTACATGTTCATGTAAATAGGGTATTGAATATTTGTTAACTTGTGAAAGAAACTTGATTAAATATAGGGTCAAGCAATTTTTCATTGTGTGTTAACCCTTTAAGCCTTCACTCCCATGAGTGACCAAGACAGAATTTCTCCTTACAATATCAATACAATATCAAGCAGACAAGTGATGGGATTCAAGAAAATATCAGCTAGGGGAGGGGATTATTAGTTGATCCAATACCAAATTCTCCAAACTAAACATGCATATTATGAAAAACTAAACATGATTGTGTATGATGAAAATTTGGACCAGAATTTTCAATATCTGGTTGGGCATTTATTTGAGGTAATAAGCTATTTTCATTTAATTTTTTAAAGATGTTTTATTGCTGGTTTAAGACAGGGTGTGGAATTTTGGTCTAGGTTTAAAATAGGGTTGGAATAATTTTGTATTTCAACCTAAGGTAGGGCAATAGTTGATTTTAAGAAGGGTGCTCTCTCTGCTGAAGAGAAGGCACTACTGGAAAAAGCCTCTATTTTAGCTGATCATGTTTCTCAGATAAATTATTTATAGTTTCGTGTGATATTGAGAAGGCTTTACCAACCCCCCCTTCCCCCACCCCACCCTCATTGCCTTCCTTTGTCCAATTATTTTTTTGTTTTGAAACTTATTGTAAAGCTCTTTACTCTGTCTGATATGTCTAACCATAGGGGCCGAATTGACAGCAACACAAATAATAAATCTGTTTACATGATTTATTCAACAATCATCTGATAAACTTAGGAGTTTTACTTTTATCTACAAATACTAGTCAGTGAAATCTCAACTGTCAGAGTTTTTAATTTTATCATGATAATAGTAACAGGCAAAAAATATGTGCAAAAACACTCCAATATTTAAAGCTACTGCATACACCTTAAAAAAATTGTGTAACGTAATAAATGTTTCACACCACTAACCTACAATAAAGTCTTTTGTCTTTGAAAAGTAGTGGGTTTCCTTATTTACAATTTGTTTACAATTTCATCAGCAGACAGTATGAAACTACTCGAACCGGATCGCTTTGATCGAAAAGAAAAACAAACAGAAAAAAAAAACAACCCTAGGAAGCGATCTGTATCGTATTTACTCATCTGATCCGCCTATAATCTCTAAAAGAACTTCAATAAACTAAACAGAAAACTATTTCTTATGACAGACAAAAGTGGTCAAATCATACAGAAGCAAGCAGTAAATTTAAGATCGAAATAAACCAATCATAAAATGATAAAGTTTCCTGAGAGGTCCGAGGTTTGTTTGTTTTCTATGCAGTAAGTTTTGTGTTTTAACTTCACTTAATTGGTTCGTTTACAAAAAAAGACACTTTGACATCCTTTGTTCTCAATAAACATGTTCATTGGTTCATTCTTCTTCATTTCGATCCGGTTCAAATAATCTCTGTGCTCTGAGCGCTTCACAAACTTTATTTTCTTTCGTTCATTCACGATTTTAGTGGTTGTGTTGTAATTGTCAATGAGCTGGTTACCTCACATTTTGAATTGTAAGTGATTATTTAACTTTTTTTCCAGATTAAGCAATTATTTGTGAACTGGTGATGTTAGATAATAAGGTGACAGTCAGACTGACTATTGCTAAGTAAATTCTTTGCGTGTTGTTTACCTGCTTCTGTGATGTTATTTGCTCTGAGGTGTAACGTGCGTAGCTGACAGTTGTTGTTGATGGCTTCAGCCAAGTGCTGTGCTCCAATGTGTGAGATCTTATTGTGTGAGAGTTTTAACGTGCGTAGCTGACAGTTGTTGTTGTTGATGGCTTCAGCCAAGTGCTGTGCTCCAATGTCTGAGATGTTATTTGCTGAGAGTTCTAACGTGCGTAGCTGACAGTTGTTGTTGTTGATGGCTTCAGCCAAGTGCTGTGCTCCAATGTCTGAGATGTTATTTGCTGAGAGTTCTAACGTGCGTAGCTGACAGTTGTTGTTGTTGATAGCTTCAGCCAAGTGCTGTGCTCCAATGTGTGAGATGTTATTGTGTGAGAGTTTTAACGTGCGTAGCTGACAGTTGTTGTTGTTGATGGCTTCAGCCAAGTGCTGTGCTCCAATGTCTGAGATGTTATTTGCTGAGAGTTCTAACGTGCGTAGCTGACAGTTGTTGTTGTTGATGGCTTCAGCCAAGTGCTGTGCTCCAATGTCTGAGATTTTATTTCCTCTGAGGATTAACGTGCGTAGCTGACAGTTGTTGTTGTTGATGGCTTCAGCCAAGTGCTGTGCTCCAATGTGTGAGATCTTATTGTGTGAGAGTTTTAACGTGCGTAGCTGACAGTTGTTGTTGTTGATGGCTTCAGCCAAGTGCTGTGCTCCAATTTCTGAGATGTTATTTGCTGAGAGTTCTAACGTGCGTAGCTGACAGTTGTTGTTGTTGATGGCTTCAGCCAAGTGCTGTGCTCCAATGTCTGAGATGTTATTTTGTAGGAGGTCTAACATGCGTAGCTGACAGTTGTTGTTGTTGATAGCTTCAGCCAAGTGCTGTGCTCCAATGTGTGAGATGTTATTTAGTGAGAGTTCTAAAGTGCGTAGCTGACAGTTGTTGTTGTTGATGGCTTCAGCCAAGTGCTGTGCTCCAATGTCTGAGATGTTATTTGCTGAGAGTTCTAAAGTGCGTAGCTGACAGTTGTTGTTGTTGATGGCTTCAGCCAAGTGCTGTGCTCCAATGTCTGAGATGTTATTTCGGTAGAGGATTAACGTGCGTAGCTGACAGTTGTTGTTGTTGATGGCTTCAGCTAAATACTTTGCTCCTTCGTCTGTCAATTGATTTTCTTTGAGGTCTAACCAGCTCAGTTGAGATTTACTACATTTTAACAACTTACAAATTTCAAAACAACCTAATGGACCAAAGTTATTGTAGGCCAAACCTAAATGTGAAATTTGTTGAACATTCTTAATTACAGTAACTACTGAAGCACAATCAACAGGTGTGAGTTGACAAAAATTAAAATTTGCAAAATTAAAGTTAATTTGTTGTAGTTTTCTCTGAACTATTTCCTCCATCTCACTACTTTCGTTAATGCATTTAAATAATGTCACTGCTAAATGTCTTTTGTCTTCAGTCGGCCAACAAGTTACTTTCCTTGGCTCCATATCCTCTGTCCACTCTTCGTTGTACAACTTGCTTTCTTTCTCTTCAGTTTCCACAGGAAGAAGGTCTGTGATGATTTCGCTCGGTAGGTTTTCTTTCTCGTTCATTAGTCCTGCTAGAAACTGAAAAACCAGCTGCCATTTGCCGTCCGCGATGTTCGTAGAAACAAAGTTCCTCAGTTCTGTTTCATCCATGTTTGCTAGGTGCCTCGCAGCGAAAAACTCTTGCATTGTTAAATGAATGAAACAGAATTGTTGTTCACGTTTTAGCGGGGTAGTTTCACGGTCGGGTAAGCGGTGAAAAAGAGCGCTGCCTTCCAATCCGCGTACTTCGTTTCCCCCGAAGACCAGCCTTCCTTCTTTAATTCCTTCAAATGCCATTTTTTCAAGTTTCTCGAATTTCTTTTCCACGTTAGGGGGCAAATTATCTGATTCAAAATCTTCGCGAGTGAAATTCTTGCCGCGGAATTCTTCGTTGTGTCTTAAGTAAAATATTTTCACTGCTTTCTTGTAAATATCTGTTAATTTCGTTGGTAGACTTAGACTTTTAGAGCCGTAGAACTTCGCCATTTGAAAGAGAGTTGAGCAAATGATGAAGCAACTCGCAGGAATGTAGCATAGAGAGAGAATGTTCCTGTTGCCGCCGATGTGTCGCCATATTGTTTTGCCCGCATGCTTGTCCTCCTCAGCAAATTTGGTTACGTACTCTTCGACTTGTTCGGATGAGAAGCCGAGGATCTCGAAGACTTTGTCGAAATTAACACGCTCGATGCATGACAAAGCCGTAGGTCTTGTGGTTGTCAAAACGGCAGCTCCGTTGAGAAGTTTCCCAGTCGCGAGTTTCTCGTATAGAGCATACAAGAACATCTTCTCGTCTGCGCGGTTTTTAAATTGAGGCTCGAAGTTTTCCTCGCCGATCTTTGACTTATGTTTAAATTCATCGATTCCGTCGAAAATCAGGAGAACTCTTTGGGGGTTCTCAAGGATGTAATTCCAGACTTCATCATCTATGTGATCAGGGGGGGAATGTTCTGACGATGTGAGCAGTTCCCGGAGGCTAAGGTCGGGTGCCGCGTTGAATGCTCTGAATTTGATGAAGAAAGTAGCATCAAAATGGATTTTAACATCAGATGATTCATGGAATACTTTGTTAAATGCCCAGTCTCTGAGGAGTTTGGTACAGCAAAGTGTCTTTCCGATTCCGGGACGACCAACAATCAAAACGTTTTTGTTTTCGTGGTTAAGAATGTCCTCTGGCCCTTTTGGTGTTGTGTTTTCCCCACCCGATTTGGTGTAGACTTCGAGTTTCTTCCTTCTGTCTCCAGTAAAGTCATAATTAGCCATGTCTGGAACAACGACAAGGTTTGTGTAAATCTGATCCAGAGTCAAATGTTTAGCTGGGCGTCCTTCGCCGGGAGTACTTGAAAAAGGCGACCGGAGTTGGGGAGGTTGATTTGTCTCTTCTTTAATAATTTTCTTTGTATTCTCGATGAATTCCTGAAGCGGTGGTTTTCGGAATTGTTGAGACTTGCTTGGCAGATTCAGGTGAGCCTCTAGAAACTTGAAATTTTTCATGAAACTATCCTCTTTCCAGGCTCGTAGCAAAATATAGACGGTTTCTAACAGAATGCCAAAGAGAAAAATTCCGTTCACGACAAGAACAGCGCGCATCCAGGAGTTTTTCTTAGTTGCTCGTTGATTATGACAATCATGCCAGACGCCTGTAGAATTCCTTGGCTGACTCCCTCCAGAGGTTAGATAACAAGGGAAGTTAGGGGGGAAGTCCCGAGGATAAAGAAACTGTTTTTGCAGAACCATGAAGAGAACTCCTAAAACAATCCTTGCGAAAAGTTGACAGCAGTAAGCGATAAACAGCTTTTTACTAGAAAGTGCGTTTCCTTGGTCGCGCAACTGCCCCTCGAGATCACCGTTACGAGCGCTTGGCGACAGTTGATTGATTGTGAGGCTCGCTATTTGGGAGTAAATAGCACAGACAGTTCCGATGAGGAAGAAATTCATGATCACGAAGGCATAGATAGGAACATCGTGTTTGTTATACTGCTTCTCGTATAACTCGAAACATCTTCCACGGACAAGGTCGACGTTTTCACCCTTCGCCCCGCCACAGCGGAAATCATACCTGGATTCGCTGTTTTCTGCGTCTGCAAAAATGCCAAGGAAGATTACACCGATCAGGATCCAAATAACAACTGCGGCATGGCTAACTGTGTTAAATGTTTTTGGTTTAAGTAATTCCTTGAGATTATCCATTGTTAGCGTTTGTATTCTCACTGTTTTCGATCAGATGAAAATCGCATTATGTCGTAAGTTGAAATAATGAAAGTATGGTGACTTCCGGTCAGTCATTGCTACAGATATCACAGTTTCTCTCTATGGGAAGAGCTACAATTTTAATTCTTGGCAAAGTTACAGCTGTCAATTAGCCAATGGTTTGTTTTCACCTGCCAACATATCTCTACTTAAGTGCAGAAATGCACGCGGTGACCGAAATGGCAGATTCGACGAAACTTTGTCAAACCGAGAGGTTGTTCATGGATTTGGCGATTTTGACGAATTGTAGTCAAATTCGTCAGAGCGATTTTGACGAACTTTCGCCGTTTTTGTTACTGCACGCATTTCTAGACTTTTTTCGGAAACTGAAATGGACACGTGCTAAAAGTGTCATTAATCCGAAATTATTTTGATAGAGGCTTTAAAAAGACAATCATAAGTATGGCGAAGGCTTTTGCGTTCTGACGCAAATTGCACGCTTAGTAGTGTAACCAGAAGAGATGTGACTCGTCGCTGCACAATCTCCTTCACCTTCCCCCTCTACCTAAGCCAAAGTAATTTTCTAACTAATTACGAGCGCCTCTAAATACGCCTTGGTTGTTCAACTTTCTTTTTTCTCACCAGTTTTCAAGATCGTTTTTCCCGATTGACTTGTGCGACTGCCAACTGTGATACAAAAGTGAAGACATAGGAGACATTCCCGTATGAAAATGAAACTACGGATCATTACTGGGATACCTGTGGTAGCCCAGTCATAAAATGCCTTTGTTTTTTTGTCGTCTTTTTTTTTTTTTACTGGGATACCTGTGGTAGCCCAGTCTTAAAATGCCTTTGTTTTTTTGTCGTTTTTTACTGGGATACCTGTGGTAGCCCAGTCATAAAATGCCTTTGTTTTTTTGTCGTCTTTTTTTTTTTTTTTTTTTTTTCCTCCGCCACAAAATGGAAAAATTGCGCAATAGTACCCAGAGGTCATTGGGCCCTCAACACCATGACAACTAACTGTGATCCAATGAGGTGTTCACATACTGATCACGCGTGTTATCCCTCGACACCATGACAACTAACTGTGATCCAATGAGGTGTTCACATGCTGATCACGCGTGTTATCCTGATGATGATTGACGTTGTCATGCACAGACAGGGCCGGGTCACATGACGAACACGAGATTTTGCTCATGAAACTCTTTGGTCAGTTGTATTGCATTTCAACGTATTTGGATTGCGATCTCCTGGAGCATTGTAGCGCAAACGCGCAAAATACTTACAGACGCATATACAAGTGGTATTAATCGCGGCTAATCCACACTGAAAGATGTTATTGAGCGGTAATTTTGGAACGGATTGAGTCGCGAACGCTTGAAAGCCATGAAAGCCTTGAATGCCTTGAATGTCTTGTATGCTAAGTATGCCAATGTCTTAGTTGAAAAACGTTCACTTGTTGTAAAAAGCAAAATCTGAAATCTGAAACCAAACTGCATATACTCTATGCAATCTATTGAACAACGCTACTACCGTGAGACTGAAGAACATAACTATAATGGATGCAAACTGCTTGTGAAGAAAGACGACATGTTGGATTCACTTGATGGCAAGGAACGTAGCTACGATAACAGTACGAATGATATTAATTTCACGATCAGAAAGGTGAATCTTATGTTTGTTTTCATAGTAGTTGTATGGATATTCTTTTTTAATAAATACGTGATCCAAAACCCTATGTTTTTTTGTGTTTAATGTTGTTATGTTAAATATTGTTTACGCAATTGTCTTGTCACAAGCGGCCCAAGCTCACGTCTCGAGAAAAAGCCAACGATTAATTCGACACGCGTTGTGTGACTCGGTGTTAAGTTACGAGAGGAACTGCACGTTATAAGGAATAGTACAGGGAACGAAGTATGGTCGATTTACAACGATACATATTTCGAAATATGAACATTTTTCTCGTAAAATCAATAAAACTTACTCATACCCTGTGTATCCGTTGTATTTTCTAGCGATTTCTACCGTTTTAAGCTTGCTTTACCATCACTGTTGTTCACATCATCTACTTTTATTACGTTGATAAAATCTGTACAGACATCACACCAACCAACTCGCGCGCAAAGTAAGAAGACTATGTTGAAGGCTTGAAATTATATTGCGATCGATTTTCATCAAGAAATGGGCTAGGAATATTCCACAATAGTGCAAATAATCGTGAAGGCGGATTGCAGAAAAGCGATTGCGTGACGCTCGGTAAGCTGTAAGATGACATGTTATTATATACCAGACGTAAAAACTCTTCAGATTCTTAGTCTGCATTTTGTACCCACTCTGCAGTCTCCAGTCTATATTTTGTATCCGGTCTGCAGTCTGCTGTCTGCATTTTGTACTAACAGGTATCCGTGGCACTAATACAGTTTATTTTTGTTTACATTTATTCGCAAAACACACTTAATCTCGCACAAAATACCTGTGAGTGAGGTAATTCGACATTTTCGTTCTTTCCCACATTAATATTCTTCTCTCCTTTTGTAAGAATGTAGACATCACTCACAATGTTTCAAGTAATCCACCCACCCTACAAAAAAGGAACTCTTGCACGCATAGCATGCCTATGTTTTGAAATAGGTGTATGCCCTTGGCCAGACTTGAGCGCACTATTTCAGTATACTAGTCCGACACCCATAGTATCATTACACTTGATTCCAAAGATCCAGTACCATCCAGGTATCCCAGTTACCCTGCTCACAGGGTCTAGTTTTTTTTTTTTCCTCCGCCACAAAATGGAAAAATTGCGCAATAGTATCCAGAGGTCATTGGGCCCTCAACACCATGACAACTAACTGTGATCCAATGAGGTGTTCACATGCTGATCACGCGTGCTATCTTGATGATGATTGACGTTGTCATGCACGAACAGGGCCGGGTCACATGACGAACACGAGATTTTTGCCCATAAAACTATTTTGTCAGTCGTTTTGTATTTCAATGTAATTGGATTACGATCATCTGGAGCATTATGGGGCAAACGCTCAAAATACTTATAGATGCATACACAAGTCGTATTGTTCGCGGCCAATCCACACAAAAAGATGTTATTGAGCGGTAACCGTGAGACTGAAGAACAAAATTCAAATGGATGCAAACTGCTTGTGAAGAAAGACGCCATGTTGGATTCACTTGATGCCAGGGAACGTAGCTACGATAACAGTGCGAATGGTATTAATTTCACGGTCAGAAAGGTGAATCTTATGTTTGTTTTCATTGTAGTTGTATGGATATTCTTTTTTAATAAATACATGATCCAAAATCCCGTGTTTTTTGTGTATAATGTTATTATGTCAAGTATTGTTTACGCAATTGTCTTGTTACAGGCGACCCAAGGTCACGTTTCGAGAAAGAGCCAACGATTAATTCACGAACGCGTCACGCGTTGTGTGACTCAGAGTAAGTTATTCTAGGAACCGTTGAAAATTTGAACACGTTATCAGGAATAGTATAGGGAACGAAATATGGTCGATTTACAACGATAAGTATTTCGAAATATGAAGATTTTTCTCGTAAAATCAATAAAAATTACTCATACCCTGTGTATCCGTTGTAGTTTCTGGCGATTGTTGCCGTTTTAAGCTTGCTTTACCATCACTATTATTCACGTCATCTACTTTTATTACACTGGTAAAATCTGTACAGACATCACACCAACCAACTCGCGCGCAAAGTAAGAAGACTATGTTGAAGGCTTGAAATAATATTACGATCGATTTTCATCAAGAAATGGGCCAGGAATTTTCCACAATTGTGCAAATTATCGTGAAGGCTGATCGCGGAAAAGCGATTGCGTGACGCTCGGTAAGCTGTAAGATGACATGTTATTATATACCAGACGTAAAAACTCTTCAGATTCTCAGTCTGCATATTTTACCCACTCTGCAGTCTATATTTTGTATCCGGTCTGCAGTCTGCTGTCTACATTTTGTACTAACAGGTATCCGTGGCACAAATACAGTTTATTTTTGGTTACATTTATTCGTACAACACACATAATCTACCACAAAATACCTGTGTGTGAGGTAATTCGACATTTTCATTCTTTCCCGCGTTAATAATCTTCTTTCCTTTTGTAAGAACGTAGACCACTTACAATGTTTCAAGTAATCCAGCCACCCTAGAAAAAATAACTCTTGCATGCATAGCATGCCTATGTTTTGAGACAGGTGTATGCCCTTGGCCAGACTTGAGCTCACTATTTCAGTATACTAGTCCGACACGCGTAGTATCACTACACTTGATTCCACGGATCCAGTACCATCCAGGTATCCCAGTTACCCTGCTCACAGGGTCTAGTTTTTTTTTTTTTTTTTCCTCCGCCACAAAATGGAAAAATTGCGCAATAGTACCAAGAGGTCATTGGGCCCTCAACACCATGACAATTAACTGTGATCCAATGAGGTGTTCACATGCTGATCACGCGTGCTATCTTGATGATGATTGACGTTGTCATGCACGAACAGGGCCGGGTCACATGACGAACACGAGATTTTTGCCCATAAAACTCTTTTGTCAGTCGTTTTGTATTTCAATGTGTTTGGATTACGATCATCTGGAACATTATGGCGCAAACGCTCAAAATACTTATAGACGCATACACAAGTCGTATTGTTCGCGGCCAATCCACACAAAAAGGTGTTATTGAGCGGTAATTTTGGAACGGACTGAATCGCGAACGCTTGAAAGCCATGAAAGCATTGGATGTCTTGTATGCTAAGTATGCCAATGTCTTAGTTGAAAACGTTAACTCGTTGTAAAAAGCAAAATCTGAAATCTGAAACCAAACTGCATATACTCTATGCAATCTATTGAAGAACACTACTACAGTGAGACTGAAGAACAAAATTCAAATGGATGCAAACTGCTTGTGAAGAAAGACGCCATGTTGGATTCACTTGATGCCAGGGAACGTAGCTACGATAACAGTGCGAGTGGTATTAATTTCACGATCAGAAAGGTGAATCTTATGTTTTTTCTCATTGTAGTTGTATGGATATTCTTTTTTAATAAATACATGATCCAAAATCCCGAGTTTTTTGTGTATAATGTTTTTATGTTAAGTATTGTTTACGCAATTGTCTTGTCACAGGCGACCCAAGGTCACGTCTCGAGAAAGAGCCAACGATTAATTCACGAACGCGTCACTCGTTGTGTGACTCAGAGTAAGTTATGCTAGGAACCGTTGAAAATTTGAACACGTTATAAGGAATAGGGAACGAAATATGGTCGATTTACAACGATAAATATTTCGAAATATGAAGATTTTTCTCGTAAAATCAATAAAACTTATTCAAACCCTGTGTATCCGTTGTAGTTTCTGGCGATTGTTGCCGTTTTAAGCTTGCTTTACCATCACTATTATTCGCGTCATCTACTTTTATTACATTGGTAAAATCTGTACAGACATCACACCAACCAACTATGTTGAAGGCTTGAAATAATATTACGATCGATTTTCATCAAGAAATGGGCCAGGAATTTTCCACAATAGTGCAAATAATCGTGAAGGGTGATCGCGGAAAAGCGATTGCGTGACGCTCGGTAAGCTGTAAGTTGACACGCTAGACTAGTCCGACACGCGTAGTATCACTACACTTGATTCCACGGATCCAGTACCATCCAGGTATCCCAGTTACCCTGCTCACAGGGTCTAGTTTCCAGCGTCAAAGGTTCTCTATTGTACTGCTTTTTAGAGATTTACATTGATGCAGAGTACCCCGTCATTTATTTGTTTGTTTGGTTGGGTTTTTTAGTTTCAATATTTTGCGAAAGTTAAGGGATAAGAATAAGCACTTAGAGTGAAGAAACGATGCAGGAAAAAAAAAATTTAGGCTTCGACGGGATTGGGACCCGCTCCGAGTTTGAACCTTCTCAGGATTTCAGGCTTCTTTTTGGCAATCACTTCAACTGCAACTTATCTGAGAAGATCGGTTCATCTCCCTTACTCAGTGGTACTTTATGTGGCGAGAACTTAATTACATGATTTTGGTGATACGGTATTTTGCGGGGTTATACTTTTGCGATCTCAAAACAAGGCCGGCAAATACAAAAGAAGGGAATTAAAATTCGCGATTTAAGCGTTTCAAATTCATTTTAGTTTCCAAAATGTCGTAACTTTTGACGACTGGACGAAAGATATTCGAAGGAGTTTGACCAATCTAGCCGATTCAGATGAAGATGATAGCGAGAATCTTTGCAAATTAACGACAACACTTCGCAACAGAAGGTAAAAAATAAACTGAATTACCAGTAAGACTAGTTAATAAAATTTGTGTGTTTGCCGATACATATCTTGTAAATGCTGTTTTTTTACAATTCAGATCATTTTTTCTGTAATTTAAATGTTCTTTAAGGAATTAAATTTCGCGAAGATTTTTATCTGCTGGACAATAATTTCACATTTTTTCTATAGTTGCGAAAAAGGCGAATTCAAGCACCAATAAAGTGTATCACCCACAAGCCAAAATATCATAGATCTCATATAATGAAGTTCACACTATCGCTATACACCTCGTTCTTACAAATAGGAATATTAACGCGCATCGATTAATTCTTTTAATAAAAACAGCATTTTCCTTAAAGTCTTTTTAGTTTAAGGTAGCTGGAAACAGTTTTCCGAAACACCTGCTGACTGTATTAAAAGCGCTCAAAAACCAACACTTCCTCTTCGGTCTCCTCGCTGAGGTTGAACCAATTTCACACTTGTTGACTAAAGGATGGAAATAGTGTGCGTGACTTGGCAATCGCTATTATTATGCTAATGTTATTATACAATTTTTAGGGACTGTATCGGAAATTCCTCGACGGTACCCTCGCAACTTCAAGATTTTCTTTTTCGCGATAACGCGCCACTATTGGGAAGTTTAACGACTTAAATCTAACCGTTTCAACGTTATGATGCTGCTAAGTTTACATTTGACTGACTTAAATCAATGTAAAGAAATCGAAAGATTCCTTTTTCTTTTTCGTTGGGTAAATTTTCAACATGTCCTCCTCTTTATTTTATATCTGTTTGTTGCCAATTGGCGACTTTTGTCGAAATTTCAGTCGCCAAATGTTGTCTCGCAATGGCGACCAAAATGGTCGGAGCTTGGGGAGCTGCGCTAGAGCCTGAAAGATGATAAATTATAAAATGATATGGACAGTTGACAATCCTTGAAGTTTTATTTAGGTTTGTTTCTGACAAGAATGTGATAAGTGGAGTATGTTTTCAGGGAAATTTGTTTTCAAATTAAAACAATTGAAATAAAAGTATTAGAAACCAAGTTTTGTCTGCATTCATAATTAATAGAGCTAAGCATTTGGTGTCATAAACAAACCACATTACCACAGTTTGAAATGGAAAACAAAACAAAACAGTTTTGGAAGTGATTTTTTTTCCACTTGGCACCTTTTTTTTCTACGAAGTCTCTAAAATACTTTGTTTTCGTCAACTACAACTTCAAAAGTTCCTATCTTCGCTTACTTTGAGTTTGATTTTGGCTTCTTCGAAAAAAGAGAATAAATGAAACCTGAAGCGGACCTTTTGATTTGCTTGTCAGACTTGGAGACAAGTTGACAATGGATCGAAATTAAAATATTTGGGTGGCATTGTTAAAAGTTGACAAGAATCGTAATTCATTCACACCCTTAAACCTGTTAAACCGCTGAGGAAGGGGGGCATCGGGGTCTATTAGCAACCGCAATCACTAAAAACACACAACCGAAAAAAAATTAGATCAAAACCGAAAATCGCATGCAAAACAGCCTTAAATGTCCACATCCTAGTGATCAAAACGCTGATCGATCCGATGCAGTGGTGACAAGTGGAGCATACAGAGCTTTTTGCGGCTATTCGAGATCAGTGGAGACGCATGTTTTCCGCTCAGATCGAAGAGAAACGGGACCCAAATAGTAAAAACCGAAGTTTTCTGGCACAAAGACCGAAAAACCAATCTTAAAAATAGCCAAAACCGAAAACCCCAATACCCCAACCTGAAAGTGACTGGGATCTAATTTCTCCTTACAATATCACCCCTGAATCAAACATTGAGGTCACAAGAATACAGAGAATTATCACCAAATAAAGCAGCTCTTGTTTGTTAAACAAATTCTCCTTGCCAGCCCCTCAGAAAATGTATAACAAAAAGTTTGGAGAATATGTATACTGATGTTAGGGTGTAAAAAGGTAAACAAAAATTAGCTGATGGGACTTCAAACAAAAAGGCAGAGATGAGTTTGTTTTTTATTTTTTAAATCAACATCAATCTAATGGAGGAAACCACTAAATCTGGTCAAAATCAACTAAATAATAATTCAATACTAGTTAGTCTGTACAATTTTTCATAACTGAGCATTGACCATAGTATTCATACAGTCAACTCTTCATTAAACATTGATGTCCTTCCTTCCATTCAGTTGTCATAGGGGAAATTTTATTTACAAATTTCATTCCTTTTTTTTAAATGAATGATTTACTAGTATGTTTTCTTTCCTCAAATTTTTCAGTGCAAGATTCCATTCTCTCCTCTCAACAATGCTGTTATTATCATGGGGAAAATTTTACATTCCTAATGAATAAAAAATATGCTAATTTGTACTGTTCAGTTTTCTTTCATTACATGACAGGTAATAATATTGTCAGTGTGCAACATTAATTCCTGATTAGTGCAAATTACTACAAAACTAAACAAGAATTGGATATATAATTGTACTCCTTTTGTGTTTGTGGTATGATTAAATCTAGAATGAATATTCAAATTGGTTTCTTCAGTGAAATGAGAATTTGTTTGCTTATTTTTGAGCAATGAAACATTTTGATGTGAAGTGACCTCAAATATTTGTTTTCAATTGAAGGTGGAACAAATTGATTTTGCTATCACAGTTGTGTCTGTCTACTTGGTCCACTTGCATCAAAATTGCGTTTAAGCCTGTCAGGATCTCTGGATGCCATATTAGAAAAATCTCTGAATACATCATTGAATGTAACATCACCTGAAACAAAAAAATGACAGCAGTTAGTCCTTTAATCCATGACAGTGACAAGGTTCTAATTTCTCTTTACAATTTATCCCTTAAATCAAATGTTCAAGTCACGAGAATCAAGGAAATGATCAGCAACTAACAAAGCTCTTCATGGTTTTACAAATTCTCCTTGTTAGACCCTTTACACCCCTTTGAGTGATTGATGAGTAATTTCCCTCTGCAACTAATTATAATCATGGATAAGTAGAGTAATATTTTTTATCATACTGCTTGCCCAGAAATATCCAGGGATAGTGGACTTTTGTTGTAGACAAACATGATGAACAATGCCGTGGTTGGATTGCATTGCTTGCCACTCCTTAAATTCACTGATAATTAAAACAAAAACAACGACAAAGAAAACAAATCAGAAAGAAATAGATGGAGTACTCTTTAAAAGATCTTACCCTGGGCAATCTCATTATCTTCTCTCATTTCTTCATTTAGTCTTGCCAGTCTCAACCTATAACACAATTTAATTTTTCACTGTCTAGTAAATGTTGACAAGTTAGAAATGGACCAAAAGTAGCTATATGTTTACCATAATAGATACCAAAACCAGACCCTGTGAGCAGGGTAACTGGGATACCTGGATGGTACTGGATCCGTGGAATCAAGTGTAGTGATACTACGCGTGTCGGACTAGTATACTGAAAAAGTGAGCTCAAGTCTGGCCAAGGGCATACACCTGTCTCAAAACATAGGCATGCTATGCATGCAAGAGTTATTTTTTCTAGGGTGGGTGGATTACTTGAAATATTGTAAGTAGTCTACATTCTTACAAAAGGAAAGAAGATTATTAACGCGGGAAAGAATGAAAATGTCGAATTACCTCACACACAGGTATTTTGTGGTAGATTGTGTGTTGTGCGAATAAATGTAACCAAAAATAAACTGTATTTGTGCCACGGATACCTGTTAGTACAACATGTAGACAGCAGACTGCAGACCGGATACAAAATATAGACTGCAGAGTGGGTACAAAATGCAGACTAAGAATCTGAAGAGTTTTTACGTCTGGTATATAATAAGATGTCATCTTACAGCTTACCGAGCGTCACGCAATCGCTTTTCCGCGATCAGCCTTCACGATTATTTGCACTATTGTGAAAAATTCCTGGCCCATTTCTTGATGAAAATCGATCGTAATATAATTTCAAGCCTTCAATATACTCTTCTTACTTTGCGCGCGAGTTGGTTTGTGTGATGTCTGTACAGATTTTACCAATGTAATAAAAGTAGATGACGTGAATAACAGTGATGGTAAAGCAAGCTTAAAACGGCAGAAATCACCAGAAACTTCAACGGATACACAGTTCGCGATTCAATCCGGTCCAAAATTACCACTCAATAACATCTTTTAGTGTGGATTGGCGGCGAACAATACGACTTGTGTATGCGTCTGTAAGTATTTCGAGCGTTTGCGCTATAATGCTTCAGGTGATCGTAATCAGAACACGTTGAAATACAAAACGATCGACAAAAGAGTTTTCTAAGCAAAAATCTCGTGTTCGTCATGTGACCCGGACCTGTCTGTGCATGACAACGTCAATCATTATCAAGATAACACGTGATCAGCATGTGAACACCTTCACCCTCATTGGATCACAGTTAGTTGTCATGGTGTTGAGGGCGCAATGACTACTGGGTACTATTGCGCAATTTTTCCATTTTG
Organism: Pocillopora damicornis; assembly: GCF_964200805.1. Lineage (NCBI taxonomy): Eukaryota > Metazoa > Cnidaria > Anthozoa > Scleractinia > Pocilloporidae > Pocillopora > Pocillopora damicornis. The sequence goes on from NC_142677.1 coordinate 4,481,832, forward strand.
TGGCGGAGGAAAAAAAAAAACTAGACCCTGTGAGCAGGGTAACTGGGATACCTGGATGGTACTGGATCCTTGGAATCAAGCGTAGTGATACTACGGGTGTCGGATTAGTATACTGAAATAGTGCGCTCAAGTCTGGCCAAGGGTATACACCTATTTCAAAACATAGGCATGCTATGCGTGCAAGAATTCCTTTTTTGAAGGGTGGGTGGATTACTTGAAACATTGTGAGTGATGTCTACATTCTTACAAAAGGAGAGAAGAATATTTATGTGGGAAAGAACGAAAATGTCGAATTACCTCACTCACAGGTATTTTGTGGTAGATTATGTGCGTTTTGCAATAAATGTAACCAAAAATAAACTGTATTGGTGCCACGGATACCTGTTAGTACAAAATGCAGACAGCAGACCGGATACAAAATATAGACTGCAGACTGCAGAGTGAGTACAAAATGCAGACTAAGAATCTGAAGAGTTTTTACGTCTGGTATATAATAACATGCCATCTTACAGCTTACCGAGCGTCACGCAATCGCTTTTCTGCAATCCGCCTTCACGATTATTTGCACTATTGTGGAATATTCCTGGCCCATTTCTCGATGAAAATCGATCGCAATATTATTTCAAGCCTTTAATACAGTCTTCTTACTTTGCGCGCGAGTTGGTTGGTGTGATGTCTGTACAGATTTTATCAACGTAATAAAAGTAGATGATGTGAACAACAGTGATGGTAAAGCAAGCTTAAAACGGCAGAAATCGCCAGAAAATACAACGGATACACAGGGTATGAGTAAGTTTTATTGATTTTACGAGAAAAATGTTCATATTTCGAAATATGTATCGTTGTAAATCGACCATACTTCGTTCCCTGTACTATTCCTTATAACGTGCAGTTCCTCTCGTAACTTAACACCGAGTCACACAACGCGTGACGCGTTCATGAATTAATCGTTGGCTTTTTCTCGAAACGTGAGCTTGGGCCGCTTGTGACAAGACAATTGCGTAAACAATATTTAACATAACAACATTATACACAAAAAAACACAGGGTTTTGGATCACGTATTTATTAAAAAAGAATATCCATACAACTACAATGAAAACGAACATAAGATTCACCTTTCTGATCGTGAAATTAATACCATTCGTACTGTTATCGTAGCTGCGTTCCTTGCCATCAAGTGAATCCAACATGTCGTCTTTCTTCACAAGCAGTTTGCATCCCATATAGTTATGTTCTTCAGTCTCACGGTAGTAGCGTTGTTCAATAGATTGCATAGAGTATATGCAGTTTGGTTTCAGATTTCAGATTTTGCTTTTTACAACAAGTGAACGTTTTTCAACTAAGACATTGGCATACTTAGCATACAAGGCATTCAAGGCTTTAATGGCTTTCAAGCGTTCGCGACTCAATCCGTTCCAAAATTACCGCTCAATAACATCTTTCAGTGTGGATTAGCCGCGATTAATACGACTTGTATATGCGTCTGTAAGTATTTTGCGCGTTTGCGCTATAATGCTCCAGGAAATCGCAATCCAAATACGTTGAAATACAAAACAACTGACCAAAGAGTTTTATAACCAAAACTCGTGTTCGTCATGTGACCCCGGGCCCTGTCTGTGCATGACAACGTCAATCATCATCAAGATAACACGCGTGATCAGCATGTGAACACCTCATTGGATCACAGTTAGTTGTCATGGTGTTGAGGGATAACACGCGTGATCAGTATGTGAACGCCTCATTGGATCGCAGTTAGTTGTCATGGTGTTGAGGGCCCAATGACCTCTGGGTACTATTGCGCAATTTTTCCATTTTGTGGCGGAGGAAAAAAAAAAAAAAAAAAAAAAAAAAGACGACAAAAAAACAAAGGCATTTTATGACTGGGCTACCACAGGTATCCCAGTAAAAAAAAACTAGACCCTGTGAGCAGGGTAACTGGGATACCTGGATGGTACTGGATCCTTGGAATCAAGTGTAGTGATACTACGGGTGTCGGACTAGTATACTGAAATAGTGCGCTCAAGTCTGGCCAAGGGCATACACCTATTTCAAAACATAGGCATGGTATGCATGCAAGAGTTACTTTTTTGTAGGGTGGGTGGATTACTTGAAACATTGTGAGTGATGTCTACATTCTTACGAAAGGAGAGAAGAATATTAATGTGGGAAAGAACGAAAATGTCAAATTACCTCACTCACAGGTATTTTGTGGTAGATTACGTGTGTTTTGCGAATAAATGTAACCAAAAATAAACTGTATTGGTGTCACAGATACTTGTTAGTACAAAATGCAGACAGCAGACTGCAGACCGGATACAAAATATAGACTGCAGACTGCAGAGTGGGCACAAAATGCAGACTAAGAATCTGAAGAGTTTTTACGTCAGGTATATAATAACATGTCATCTTACAGCTTACCGAGCGTCACGCAATCGCTTTTCTGCGATCCGCCTTCACGATTATTTGCAGTATTGATGAATATTCCTGGCCCATTTCTTGATGAAAATCGATCGCAATATTATTTCAAGCCTTCAATATAGTCTTATTACTTTGCTCGCGAGTTGGTTGGTGTGATGTCTGTACAGATTTTATCAACGTAATAAAAGTAGATGATGTGAACAACAGTGATGGTAAAGCAAGATTAAAACGGCAGAAATAGCCAGAAAATACAACGGATACACAGGGTATGAGTAATTTTTATTGACTTTACGAGAAAAATGTTCATATTTCGAAATATCTATCGTTGTAAATCGACCATACTTCGTTCCCTGTACTATTCCTTATAACGTGCAGTTCCTCTCGTAACTTAACACCGAGTCACACAACGCGTGACGTGTTCATAAATTAATCGTTGGCTTTTTCTCGAGACGTGAGCTTGGGCCGCTTGTGACAAGACAATTGCGTAAACAATATTTAACATAACAACATTATACACAAAAAAACACAGGGTTTTGGATCACGTATTTATTAAAAAAGAATATCCATACAACTACAATGAAAACAAACGTAAGATTCACCTTTCTGATCGTGAAATTAATACCATTCGTACTGTTATCGTAGCTACGTTCCTTGCCATCAAGTGAATCCAACATGTCGTCTTTCTTCACAAGCAGTTTGCATCCCTTATAGCTATGTTCTTCAGTCTCACGGTAGTAGCGTTGTTCAATAGATTGCATAGAGTATACGCAGTTTGGTTTCAGATTTCAGATTTTGCTTTTTACAACAAGTGAACATTTTTCAGCTAAGACATTGGCATACTTAGCATACAAGGCATTCAAGGCTTTCATGGCTTTCAAGCGTTCGCGACTCAATCCGTTCCAAAATTACCGCTCAATAACATCTTTCAGTGTAGATTAGCCGCGATTAATACGACTTGTATATGCGTCTGTAAGTATTTTACGCGTTTGCGCTATAATGCTCCAGGAGATCGCAATCCAAATACGTTGAAATACAAAACAACTGACCTAAGAGTTTTATAAGCAAAATCTCGTGTTTGTCATGTGACCCGGCCCTGTCTGTGCATGACAACGTCAATCATCATCAAGATAACACGCGTGATCAGCATGTGAACACCTCATTGGATCACAGTTAGTTGTCATGGAGTTGAAGGATAACACGCGTGATCAGTATGTGAACACCTCATTGGATCACAGTTAGTTGTCATGGTATTGAGGGCCCAATGACCTCTGGGTACTATTGCGCAATTTTTCCATTTTGTGGCGGAGGAAAAAAAAAAAAAACTAGACCCTGTAAGCAGGATAACTGGGATACCTGGATGGTACTGGATCCTTGGAATCAAGTGTAGCGATACTACGGGTATCGGACTAGTATACTGAAGTAGCGCGCTCAAGTCTGGCCAAGGGCATACACCTATTTCAAAACATAGGCATGCTATGCATGCAAGAGTTACTTTTTAGTAGGGTGGGTGGATTACTTAAAACATTGTGAGTGATGTCTACATTCTTACCAAAGGAGAGAAGAATATTAATGTGGGAAAGAACGAAAATGTCGAATTACCTCACTCACAGGTATTTTGTGGTAGATTATGTGTGTTTTGCGAATAAATTATAACCAAAAATAAACTGTATTGGTGCCACGGATACCTGTTACTACAAAATGCAGACAGCAGACTGCAGACCGGATACAAAATATAGACTGCAGACTGCAGAGTGGATACAAAATGCAGACTAAGAACCTGAAGAGTTTTTACGTCTGGTATATAATAACATGTCATCTTACAGCTTACCGAGCGTCACGCAATCGCTTTTCTGCGATCCGCCTTCACGATTATTTGCACTATTGTGGAATATTCCTGGCCCATTTCTTGATGAAAATCGATCGCAATATTATTTCAAGCCTTCAATATAGTCTTCTTACTTTGTGCGCGAGTTGGTTGGTGTGATGTCTGTACAGATTTTACCAACGTAATTAAAGTAGATGACGTAAATAACAGTGATGGTAAAGCAAGCTTAAAACGGCAGAAATCGTCAGAAAATACAACGGATCCACAGGGTATGAGTAAGTTTTATTGATTTTACGAGAAAAATGTTCATATTTCGAAATATGTATCGTTGTAAATCGACCATACTTCGTTCCCTATACTATTCCTTATAACGTGCAGTTCCTCTCGTAACTTAACACCGAGTCACACAACGCGTGACGCGTTCATCTTTTTCTCGAGACGTGAGCTTGCGCTGCCTGTGACGAGACAATTGCGTAAACAGTATTTAACATAATAACATTATACACAAAAAACACAGGGTTTTGGATCACGTATTTATTAGAAAAGAATATCCATGCAACTACAATGAAAACAAACATAAGATTCACCTTTCTGATCGTGAAATTAATACCATTCGTACTGTTATCGTAGCTACGTTCCTTGCCATCAAGTGAATCCAACATGTCGTCTTTCTTCACAAGCAGTTTGCACCCATTATAGTTATGTTCTTCAGTCTCACGGTAGTAGTGCTGTTCAATAGATTGCATAGAGTATATGCAGTTTGGTTTCAGATTTCATATTTTGCTTTTTACAACAAGTGGACGTTTTTCAACTAAGACATTGGCATACTTAGCCTACAAGGCATTCAAGGCTTTCATGGCTTTCAAGCGTTCGCGACTCAATCCGTTCCAAAATTACCGCTCAATAACATCTTTCAGTGTGGATTAGCCGCGATTAATACGACTTGTATATGCGTCTGTAAGTATTTTGCGCGTTTGCGCCATAATGCTTCAGGAGATCGCAATCCAAATACGCTGAATTACAAAAGAACTGACCAAAGATTTTTATAAGCAAAATCTCGTGACTCGTCATGTGACCCGGCCCTGTCCTTGCATGACAACGTCAATCATTATCAAGATAACACGCGTGATCAGCATGTGAACACCTTCATTGGATCACAGTTAGTTGTCATGGTGTTGAGAGATAACACGCGTGATCAGCATGTGAACACCTTCATTGGATCACAGTTAGTTGTCATGGTGTTGAGGGATAACACGCGTGATCAGCATGTGAACACCTCATTGGATCACAGTTAGTTCTCATGGTGTTGAGGGCCCAATGACCACTGGGTACTATTGCGCAATTTTTCCATTTTGTGGCGGAGGAAAAAAAAAAAACTAGACCCTGTGAGCAGGGTAACTGGGATACCTGGATGATACTGGATCCTTGGAATCAAGTGTAGTGATACTACGGGTGTCGGACTAGTACACTGAAATAGTGAGCTCAAGTCTGGCCAAGGGCATACACCTATTTCAAAACATAGGCATGCTATGCGTGCAAGAGTTCCTTTTTTGTAGGGTGGGTGGATTACTTGAAACATTGTGAGTGATGTCTACATTCTTACAAAAGGAGAGAAGAATATTAATGTGGAAAAGAACAAAAATGTCGAATTACCTCACTTACAGGTATTTTGTGGTAGATTATGTGTGTTTTGCGAATAAATGTAACTAAAAATAAACTGTATTGGTGCCACGAATACCTATTAGTACAAAATGCAGACAGCAGACTGCAGACCGGATACAAAATATAGACTGCAGACTGTAGAGTGGGTACAAAATGCAGACTAAGAATCTGAAGAGTTTTTACGTCTGGTATATAATAACATGCCATCTTACAGCTTACCGAGCGTCACGCAATCGCTTTTCTGCAATCCGCCTTAACGATTATTTGCACTATTGTGGAATATTCCTGGCCCATTTCTTGATGAAAATCGATCGCAATATTATTTCAAGCCTTCAATATAGTCGTCTTACTTTGCGCGCGAGTTGGTTGATGTGATGTCTGTACAGATTTTATCAACGTAATAAAAGTAGATGATGTGAACAACAGTTATGGTAAAGCAAGCTTAAAACGGCAGAAATTGCTAGAAAATACAACGGATACACAGGGTATGAGTAAGTTATATTGATTTTACGAGAGAAATGTTCATATTTTGAAATATGTATCGTTGTAAATCGGCCATACTTCGTTCCCTGTACTATTCCTTATAACGTACAGTTCTTCTCGTAACTTAACACCAAGTCACACAACGCGTGACGCGTTCATGAATTAATCGTTAACGCGTTGGCTTTTTCTCGAGACGTGAGCTTGGGCCGCTTGTGACAAGACAATTGCGTAAACAATATTTAACATAACAACATTATACACAAAAAAACACAGGGTTTTGGATCACGTATTTATTAAAAAGAATATCCATACAACTACAATGAAAACAAACATAAGATTCACCTTTCTGATCGTGAAATTCGTACTGTTATGGTAGCTACGTTCCTTGCCATCAAGTGAATCCAACATGTCGTCTTTCTTCACAAGCAATTTGCATCCCATATAGTTATGTTCTTCAGTGTCACGGTAGTAGCGTTGTTCAATAGATTGCATAGAGTATATGCAGTTTGGTTTCAGATTTCAGATTTTGCTTTTTACAACAAGTGAACGTTTTTCAACGAAGACATTGGCATACTTAGCATACAAGGCATTCAAGGCTTTCATAGCTTTCAAGCGTTAGCGACTCAATCCGTTCCAAAATTACCGCTCAATAACATCTTTCAGTGTGGATTAGCCGCGATTACTACGACTTGTATATGCGTCTGTAAGTATTTTGCGCGTTTGCGCTATAATGCTCCAGGAGACCGCAATATAAATACGTTGCAATACAAGACAACTGACCAAAGAGTTTTATAAGCAAAATCTCGTGTTCGTCATGTGACCCGGCCCTGTCTGTGCATGACAACGTCAATCATCATCAAGATAACATGCGTGATGAGCATGTGAACACCTCATTGGATCACAGTTAGTTGTCATGGTGTTGAGGGCCCAATGACCTCTGGGTACTATTGCGCAATTTTTCCATTTTGTGGCGGAGGAAAAAAAAAAAAACTAGACCCTGTGAGCAGGGTAACTGGGATACCTGGATGGTACTGGATTCTTGGAATCAAGTGTAGTGATACTACGGGTGTCGGACTAGTATACTGCAATAGTGCGCTCAAGTCTGGCCAAGAGCATACACCTATTTCAAAACATAGGCATGCTATGCATGCAAGAGTTACTTTTTTGTAGGGTGGGTTGATTACTTGAAACATTTTGAGTGATGTCTACATTCTTACAAAAGGAGAGAAGAATATTAATGTGGGAAAGAACAAAAATGTCGAATTACCTCACTTACAGGTATTTTGTGGTAGATTATGTGTGTTTTGCGAATAAATGTAACCAAAAATAAACTGTATTGGTGCCACGGATACCTATTAGTACAAAATACAGACAGCAGACTGCAGACCGGATACAAAATATAGACTGCAAACTGCAGAGTGGCTACAAAATGCAGACTAAGAATCTGAAGAGTTTTTACGTCTGGTATATAATAACATGTCATCTTACAGCTTACCGAGCGTCGCGCAATCGCTTTTCTGCAATCCGCCTTCACGATTATTTGCACTATTGTGGAATATTCCTTGCCCATTTCCTGATGAAAATCGATCGCAATATTATTTCAAGCCTTCAATATAGTCTTATTACTTTGCGCGCGAGTTGGTTGGTGTGATGTTTGTACAGATTTTATCAACGTAATAAAAGTAGATGATGTGAATAACAGTGATGGTAAAGCAAGCTTAAAACGGCATAAATCTCCAGAAATTACAACGGATACAGAGGGTATGAGTAAGTTTTATTGATTTTACGAGAAAAATGTTCATATTTCGAAATATGTATCGTTGTAAATCGACCATACTTCGTTCCCTGTACTATTCCTTATAACGTGCAGTTCCTCTCGTAACTTAACACCGAGTCACACAACGCGTGACGCGTTCATGAATTAATCGTTGGCTTTTTCTCGAGACGTGAGCTTGGGCCGCTTGTGACAAGACAATTGCGTAAACAATATTTAACATAACAACATTATACACAAAAAAACACAGGGTTTTGGATCACGTATTTATTAAAAAAGAATATCCATACAACTACAATGAAAACAAACGTAAGATTCACCTTTCTGATCGTGAAATTAATACCATTCGTACTGTTATCGTAGCTACGTTCCTTGCCATCAAGTGAATCCAACATGTCGTCTTTCTTCACAAGCAGTTTGCATCCCATATAGTTATGTTCTTCAGTCTCGCGGTAGTAGCGTTGTTCAATAGATTGCATAGAGTATATGCAGTTTGGTTTCAGATTTCAGATTTTGCTTTTTACAACAAGTGAACGTTTTTCAACTAAGACATTGGCATACTTAGCATACAAGGCATTCAAGGCCATCATGGCTTTCAAGCGTTCGCGACTCAATCCGTTCCAAAATTACCGCTCAATAACATCTTTCAGTGTGGATTAGCCGCGATTAATACGACTTGTATATGCGTCTGTAAGTATTTTGCGCGTTTGCGCTATAATGCTCCAGGAGATCGCAATCCAAATACGTTGAAATGCAAAACAACTGACTAAAGAGTTTCATGAGCAAAATCTCGTGTTCGTCATGTGACCCGGCCCTGTCTGTGCATGACAACGTCAATCATCATCAAGATAACACGCGTGATCAGCATGTGAACACCTCATTGGATCACAGTTAGTTGTCATGGTGTCGAGGGATAACACGCGTGATCAGTATGTGAACACCTCATTGGATCACAGTTAGTTGTCATGGTGTTGAGGGCCCAATGACCTCTGGGTACTATTGCGCAATTTTTCCATTTTGTGGCGGAGGAAAAAAAAAAAAAACGACAAAAAAACAAAGGCATTTTATGACTGGGCTACCACAGGTATCCCAGTAAAAAAAAAGACAAAAAAACAAAGGCATTTTATGACTGGGCTACCACAGGTATCCCAGTAACTAGACCCTGTGAGCAGGGTAACTGGGATACCTGGATGGTACTGGATCCTTGGAATCAAGTGTAGTGATACTACGGGTGTCGGACTAGTATACTGAAATAGTGCGCTCAAGTCTGGCCAAGGGCATAGACTTATTTCAAAACATAGGCATGGTATGCATGCAAGAGTTACTTTTTTGTAGGGTGGGTGGATTACTTGAAACATTGTGAGTGATGTCTACATTCTTACAAAAGGAGAGAAGAATATTAATGTGGGAAAGAACGAAAATTTCAAATTACCTCACTCACAGGTATTTTGTGGTAGATTACGTGTGTTCCAAGAACGCAGGTTGAATGCCTTTCACATGCGCTGCCTTAGACGACTCCTTGGCATCACCTGGCAAGACCGCATCACAAATGCAGAGGTCCTATCACGGGCAGGTCTACCCAGCATGTATGCCATGCTGACCCAGAGGCGACTGCGCTGGCTCGGCCATGTATGCAGAATGGATGATGGACGCATCCCAAAGGACATCATGTACGGTGAGCTCGCCACAGGGACGCGGCCAACAGGACGACCAACTCTGCGCTACAAGGATGTCTGCAAGCGTGACTTGAAGACCTGCAGCATCAGCCCTGGAAACCTTGAGTCAGCAACAGCCGACCGTACACTCTGGCGATCGACTGTCAAGGTCGGCGTCAAACAAGCCGAGTTGAAGAGGGAGAGCCAGTGGGAGGTGAAGAGGACTCACAGGCGACAGAGGCTCCAGTCTGCCCCCATTCAACCAACCCCCACAAATGACTTTACCTGCACAAAATGCCAGCGGGTCTGCGGCTCCCGTATTGGGCTTCACAGCCACAGCCGGCGGTGCAGCTTGAAGTGATTCTACTTCTTAGGTGCAGATTTCCATTGTCTTCCGAGACAGACGGTTGCCAACACGTGTGTTCTGCGAATAAATGTAACCAAAAATAAACTGTATTGGTGTCACAGATACCTGTTAGTACAAAATGCAGACAGCAGACTGCAGACAGACTGCAAATTTATAGAGATTTGTATGGAGCCGCCATGCTGGTGCCCACCTAGATGGGCACCAACATGGCGGCCGGAAACCAGCAGAAACATCTGTCACTGAGTTTTGCTACAAAAGCGTGAATTTATCTCTCTAAGAACTCATAAACGTAACAATAATACTTTATTCTAATACAAGAACTGTTCAGATAGCTGAATTTCCCTAAATAAGTCACCTTTTAAACCAACATAACAGCTCTCTCGCTCGTCATGTAAAGGCCACGTCACGCAAAAGCTTAGAAATTCAAGAGTAGTCTATCACTAAACCAAGAACCCATTTGGAGTGAAAATTTGTCTCAATATTAGTTTTTAGCTGCTCTAATACATCATGAAAGTAAAATCTCAGGAGGATCAATAGTTCTGAAGTCTGAAATTTAATGACGTCACGTGAAAACCAGCAATAGATTGCATAGAGTATATGCAGTTTGGTTTCAGATTTCAGATTTTGCTTTTTACAACAAGTGAACATTTTTCAACTAAGACATTGGCATACTTAGCATACAAGGCATTCAAGGCTTTCATGGCTTTCAAGCGTTCGCGACTCAATCCGTTCCAAAATTACCGCTCAATAACATCTTTCAGTGTGGATTAGCCGCGATTAATACGACTTGTATATGCGTCTGTAAGTATTTTGCGCGTTTGTGCTATAATGCTCCAGAAGATCGCAATCCAAATACGTTGAAATACAAAACAACTGACCTAAGAGTTTTATAAGCAAAATCTCGTGTTTGTCATGTGACCCGGCCCTGTCTGTGCATGACAACGTCAATCATCATCAAGTTAACACGCGTGATCAGCATGTGAACACCTCATTGGATCACAGTTAGTTGTCATGGAGTTGAGGGATAACACGCGTGATCAGTATGTTAACACCTCATTGGATCACAGTTAGTTGTCATGGTATTGAGGGCCCAATGACCTCTGGGTACTATTGCGCAATTTTTCCATTTTGTGGCGGAGGAAAAAAAAAAAAAAGACAAAAAAACAAAGGCATTTTATGACTGGGCTACCACAGGTATCCCAGTAACTAGACCCTGTGAGCAGGGTAACTGGGATACCTGGATGGTACTGGATCCTTGGAATCAAGCGTAGTGATACTACGGGTGTCGGATTAGTATACTGAAATAGTGCGCTCAAGTCTGGCCAAGGGTATACACCTATTTCAAAACATAGGCAAGCTATGCGTGCAAGAGTTCCTTTTTTGAAGGGTGGGTGGATTACTTGAAACATTGTGAGTGATGTCTACATTCTTACAAAAGGAGAGAAGAATATTTATGTGAGAAAGAACGAAAATGTCGAATTACCTCACTCACAGGTATTTTGTGGTAGATTATGTGTGTTTTGCAATAAATGTAACCAAAAATAAACTGTATTGGTGCCACGGATACCTGTTAGTACAAAATGCAGACAGCAGACCGGATACAAAATATAGACTGCAGACTGCAGAGTGGGTACAAAATGCAGACTAAGAATCTGAAGAGTTTTAACGTCTGGTATATAATAACATGCCATCTTACAGCTTACCGAGCGTCACGCAATCGCTTTTCTGCAATCCGCCTTCACGATTATTTGCACTATTGTGGAATATTCCTGGCCCATTTCTTGATGAAAATCGATCGCAATATTATTTCAAGCCTTTAATACAGTCTTCTTACTTTGCGCGCGAGTTGGTTGGTGTGATGTCTGTACAGATTTTATCAACGTAATAAAAGTAGATGATGTGAACAACAGTGATGGTAAAGCAAGCTTAAAACGGCAGAAATCGCCAGAAAAGACAACGGATACACAGGGTATGAGTAAGTTTTATTGATTTTACGAGAAAAATGTTCATATTTCGAAATATGTATCGTTGTAAATCGACCGTACTTCGTTCCCTGTACTATTCCTTATAACGTGCAGTTCCTCTCGTAACTTAACACCGAGTCACACAACGCGTGACGCGTTCATGAATTAATCGTTGGCTTTTTCTCGAAACGTGAGCTTGGGCCGCTTGTGACAAGACAATTGCGTAAACAATATTTAACATAACAACATTATACACAAAAAAACACAGGGTTTTGGATCACGTATTTATTAAAAAAGAATATCCATACAACTACAATGAAAACGAACATAAGATTCACCTTTCTGATCGTGAAATTAATACCATTCGTACTGTTATCGTAGCTACGTTCCTAGCCATCAAGTGAATCCAACATGTCGTCTTTCTTCACAAGCAGTTTGCATCCCATATAGATATGTTCTTCAGTCTCACGGTAGTGGCGTTGTTCAATAGATTGCATAGAGTATATGCAGTTTGGTTTCAGATTTCAGATTTTGCTTTTTACAACAAGTGAACGTTTTTCAACTAAGACATTGGCATACTTAGCATACAAGGCATTCAAGGCTTTAATGGCTTTCAAGCGTTCGCGACTCAATCCGTTCCGAAATTACCGCTCAATAACATCTTTCAGTGTGGATTAGCCGCGATTAATACGACTTGTATATGCGTCTGTAAGTATTTTGCGCGTTTGCGCTATAATGCTCCAGGAAATCGCAATCCAAATACGTTGAAATACAAAACTGACCTAAGAGTTTTATAAGCAAAACTCGTGTTTGTCATGTGACCCCGGGCCCTGTCTGTGCATGACAACGTCAATCATCATCAAGATAACACGCGTGATCAGCATGTGAACACCTCATTGGATCACAGTTAGTTGTCATGGTGTTGAGGGATAACACGCGTGATCAGTATGTGAACACCTCATTGGATCGCAGTTAGTTGTCATGGTCTTGAGGACCCAATGACCTCTGGGTACTATTGCGCAATTTTTCCATTTTGTGGCGGAGGGAAAAAAAAAAAAAAAAAAAAAAAAAAAAGAGACGACAAAAAAACAAAGGCATTTTATGACTGGGCTACCACAGGTATCCCAGTAACTAGACCCTGTGAGCAGGGTAACTGGGATACCTGGATGGTACTGGATCCTTGGAATCAAGTGTAGTGATACTACGGGTGTCGGATTAGTATACTGAAATAGTGAGCTCAAGTCTGGCTAAGGGCATACACCTATTTCAAAACATGGGCATGCTATGCATGCAAGAGTTATTTTTTGTAGGGTGGGTGGATTACTGGTGGTCAACATTCTTACAAAAGGACAGAAGAGTATTAACGTGGAAAAGAACGAAAATGTCGAATTACCTCACACACAGGTATTTTGTGGTAGATTATGTGTGTTCTGCGAATAAATGTAACCAAAAATAAACTGTATTAGTGCCACAGATACCTGTTAGTACAAAATGCAGTCAGCAGACCGGATACAAAATATAAACTGGAGACTGCAGAGTGGGTACAAAATGCAGACTGAGAATCTGAAGAGTTTTTACGTCTGGTAAATAATAACATGTCATCTTACAGCTTACCGAGCGTCAGGCAATCGCTTTTCCTCGATCAGCCTTCACGATTATTTGCACTATTGTGGAAAATTCCTGGCCCATTTCTTGATAAAAATCGATCGTAATATAATTTCAAGCCTTCAATATACTCTTCTTACTTTGTGCGCGAGTTGGTTTGTGTGATGTCTCTACAGATTTTATCAACGTAACAAAAGTAGATGATGTGAATAAGTGATGGTAAAGCAAGCTTAAAACAGCAGAAATCACCAGAAACTACAACGGATACACAGTTCGCGACTCAATCCGGTCCAAAATTACCGCTCAATAACATCTTTTAGTGTGGATTGGCGGCGAACAATACGACTTGTGTATGCGTCTGTAAGTATTTCGAGCGTTTGCGCTATAATGCTTCAGGTGATCGTAATCAGAACACGTTGAAATACAAAACGACCGACAAAAGAGTTTTCTAAGCAAAAATCTCGTGTTCGTCATGTGACCCGGACCTGTCCGTGCATGACAACGTCAATCATCATCAAGATAACACGTGATCAGCATGTGAACACCTTCACCCTCATTGGATCACAGTTAGTTGTCATGGTGTTGAGGGCGCAATGACCACTGGGTACTATTGCGCAATTTTTCCATTTTGTGGCGGAGGACAAAAAAAAAAACTAGACCCTGTGAGCAGGGTAACTGGGATACCTGGATGGTACTGGATCCGTGGAATCAAGTGTAGTGATACTACGCGTGTCGGACTAGTATACTGAAATAGTGAGCTTAAGTCTGGCCAAGGGCATACACCTGTCTCAAAACATAGGCATGCTATGCATGCAAGAGTTATTTTTTCTAGGGTGGCTGGATTACTTGAAACATTGTAAGTGGTCTACGTTCTTACAAAAGGAAAGAAGATTATTAACGCGGGAAAGAATGAAAATGTCGAATTACCTCACACACAGGTATTTTGTGGTAGATTATGTGTGTTGTACGAATAAATGTAACCAAAAATAAACTGTATTTGTGCCACGGATACCTGTTAATACAAAATGTAGACAGCAGACTGCAGACCGGATACAAAATATAGACTGCAGAGTGGGTAAAATATGCAGACTGAGAATCTGAAGAGTTTTTACGTCTGGTATATAATAACATGTCATCTTACAGCTTACCGAGCGTCACGCAATCGCTTTTCCGCGATCAGCCTTCACGATAATTTGCACAATTGTGGAAAATTCCTGGCCCATTTCTTGATGAAAATCGATCGTAATATTATTTCAAGCCTTCAACATAGTCTTCTTACTTTGCGCGCGAGTTGGTTGGTGTGATGTCTGTACAGATTTTACCAGTGTAATAAAAGTAGATGACGTGAATAATAGTGATGGTAAAGCAAGCTTAAAACGGCAACAATCGCCAGAAACTACAACGGATACACAGAGTATGAGTAAGTTTTATTCATTTTACGAGAAAAATCTTCATATTACGAAATACTTATCGTTGTAAATCGACCATATTTCGTTCCCTATACTATTCCTGATAACGTGTTCAAATTTTCAACGGTTCCTAGAATAACTTACTCTGAGTCACACAACGCGTGACGCGTTCGTGAATTAATCGTTGGCTCTTTCTCGAAAGGTGACCTTGGGTCGCCTGTGACAAGACAATTGCGTAAACAATACTTGACATAATAACATTATACACAAAAAACACGGGATTTTGAATCATGTATTTATTAAAAAAGAATATCCATACAACTACAATGAAAACAAACATAAGATTCACCTTTCTGATCGTGAAATTAATACCATTCGCACTGTTATCGTAGCTACGTTCCCTGGCATCAAGTGAATCCAACATGACGTCTTTCTTCACAAGCAGTTTGCATCCATTTGAATTTTGTTCTTCAGTCTCACGGTTACCGCTCAATAACATCTTTTTGTGTGGATTGGCCGCGAACAATACGACTTGTGTATGCATCTATAAGTATTTTGAGCGTTTGCTCCATAATGCTCCAGATGATCGTAATCAAATTACATTGAAATACAAAACGACTGACAAAATAGTTTTATGGGCAAAAATCTCGTGTTCGTCATGTGACCCGGCCCTGTCCGTGCATTACAACGTCAATCATCATCAAGATAGCACGCGTGATCAGCATGTGAACACCTCATTGGATCACAGTTAGTTGTCATGGTGTTGAGGGCCCAATGACCTCTGGGTACTATTGCGCAATTTTTCCATTTTGTGGCGGAGGAAAAAAAAAAAAAAACGACAAAAAAACAAAGGCATTTTAAGACTGGGCTACCACAGGTATCCCAGTAACTAGACCCTGTGAGCAGGGTAACTGGGATACCTGGATGGTACTGGATCCTTGGAATCAAGTGTAGTGATACTACGGGTGTCGGACTAGTATACTGAAATAGTGCACTCAAGTCTGGCCAAGGGCATACACCTATTTCAAAACATAGGCATGCTATGCATGCAAGAGTTACTTTTTTGTAGGGTGGGTGGATTACTTGAAACATTGTGAGTGATGTCTACATTCTTACGAAAGGAGAGAAGAATATTAATGTGGGAAAGAACGAAAATGTCAAATTACCTCACTCACAGGTATTTTGTGGTAGATTACGTGTGTTCTGCGAATAAATGTAACCAAAAATAAACTGTATTGGTGTCACAGATACCTGTTAGTACAAAATGCAGACAGCAGACTGCAGACCGGATACAAAATATAGACTGCAGACTGCAGAGTGGGTACAAAATGCAGACTAAGAATCTGAAGAGTTTTTACGTCAGGTATATAATAACATGTCATCTTACAGCTTACCGAGCGTCACGCAATCGCTTTTCTGCGATCCGCCTTCACGATTATTTGCAGTATTGATGAATATTCCTGGCCCATTTCTTGATGAAAATCGATCGCAATATTATTTCAAGCCTTCAATATAGTCTTATTACTTTGCGCGCGAGTTGGTTGGTGTGATGTCTGTACAGATTTTATCAACGTAATAAAAGTAGATGATGTGAACAACAGTGATGGTAAAGCAAGATTAAAACGGCAGAAATCGCCAGAAAATAGAACGGATACACAGGGTATGAGTAATTTTTATTGACTTTACGAGAAAAATGTTCATATTTCGAAATATGTATCGTTGTAAATCGACCATACTTCGTTCCCTGTACTATTCCTTATAACGTGCAGTTCCTCTCGTAACTTAACACCGAGTCACACAACGCGTGACGCGTTCATGAATTAATCGTTGGCTTTTTCTCGAGACGTGAGCTTGGGCCGCTTGTGACAAGACAATTGCGTAAACAATATTTAACATAACAACATTATACACAAAAAAACACAGGGTTTTGGATCACGTATTTATTAAAAAAGAATATCCATACAACTACAATGAAAACAAACGTAAGATTCACCTTTCTGATCGTGAAATTAATACCATTCGTACTGTTATCGTAGCTACGTTCCTTGCCATCAAGTGAATCCAACATGTCGTCTTTCTTCACAAGCAGTTTGCATCCCTTATAGCTATGTTCTTCAGTCTCACGGTAGTAGTGTTGTTCTATAACCCTTTTTTAATAATAATATGTTATATGTTATTATTTAAATAAAGTTGTTATATATAAATAGATTGCATAGAGTATATGCAGTTTGGTTTCAGATTTCAGATTTTGCTTTTTACAACAAGTGAACATTTTTCAGCTAAGACATTGGCATACTTAGCATACAAGGCATTCAAGGCTTTCATGGCTTTCAAGCGTTCGCGACTCAATCCGTTCCAAAATTACCGCTCAATAACATCTTTCAGTGTGGATTAGCCGCGATTAATACGACTTGTATATGCGTCTGTAAGTATTTTGCGCGTTTGTGCTATAATGCTCCAGAAGATCGCAATCCAAATACGTTGAAATACAAAACAACTGACCTAAGAGTTTTATAAGCAAAATCTCGTGTTTGTCATGTGACCCGGCCCTGTCTGTGCATGACAACGTCAATCATCATCAAGATAACACGCGTGATCAGCATGTGAACACCTCATTGGATCACAGTTAGTTGTCATGGAGTTGAGGGATAACACGCGTGATCAGTATGTGAACACCTCATTGGATCACAGTTAGTTGTCATGGTATTGAGGGCCCAATGACCTCTGGGTACTATTGCGCAATTTTTCCATTTTGTGGCGGAGGAAAAAAAAAAAAAACTAGACCCTGTGAGCAGGGTAACTGGGATACCTGGATGGTACTGGATCCTTGGAATCAAGTGTAGTGATACTACGGGTGTCGGATTAGTATACTGAAATAGTGAGCTCAAGTCTGGCTAAGGGCACACACCTATTTTAAAACATAGGCATGATATGCATGCAAGAGTTATTTTCTGTAGGGTGGGTGGATTACTTGTGGTCTACATTCTTACAAAAGGAAAGAAGAGTATTAACGTGGAAAAGAACGAAAATGTCGAATTACCTCACACACAGGTATTTAGTGGTAGATTATGTGTGTTGTGCGAATAAATGTAACCAAAAGTAAACTGTATTGGTGCCACAGATACTTGTTAGTACAAAATGCAGACAGCAGACCGGATACAAAATATAGACTGGAGACTGCAGAGTGGGTACAAAATGCAGACTGAGAATCTGAAGAGTTTTTACGTCTGGTAAATAATAATATGTCATCTTACAGCTTACCGAGCGTCACGCAATCGCTTTTCCTCGATCAGCCTTCACGATTATTTGCACTATTGTGGAAAATTCCTGGCCCATTTCTTGATGAAAATCGATCGTAATATAATTTCAAGCCTTCAATATACTCTTCTTATTTTGTGCGCGAGTTGGTTTGTGTGATGTCTGTACAGATTTTACCAACGTAATAAAAGTAGATGATGTGAATAACAGTGATGGTAAAGCAAGCTTAAAACGGCAGAAATCACCAGAAACTACAACGGATACACAGTTCGCGACTCAATCCGGTCCAAAATTACCGCTCAATAACATCTTTTAGTGTGGAGTGGCCGCGAACAATACGACTTGTGTATGCGTCTGTAAGTATTTCGAGCGTTTGCGCTATAACGCTTCAGGTGATCGTAATCCAAACACGTTGAAATACGAAACGACCGACAAAAGAAAATCTCGTGCTCGTCATGTGACCCGGACCTGTCCATGCATGACAACGTCAATCATCATCAAGATAACACGTGATCAGCATGTGAACATCTTCACCCTCATTGGATCACAGTTAGTTGTCATGGTGTTGAGGGCCCAATGAACTCTGGGTACTATTGCGCAATTTTTCCATTTTGTGGCGGAGGAAAAAAAAAAAAAAGACAAAAAAACAAAGGCATTTTATGACTGGGCTACCACAGGTATCCCAGTAAAAAGACAAAAAAACAAAGGCATTTTATGACTGGGCTACCACAGGTATCCCAGTAAAAAAAAAAAAGACAAAAAAAACAAAGGCATTTTATGACTGGGCTACCACAGGTATCCCAGTAAAAATACAAAAAAACAAAGGCATTTTATGACTGGGCTACCACAGGTATCCCAGTAAAAAGACAAAATAACAAAGGCATTTTATGACTGGGCTACCACAGGTATCCCAGTAAAAAAAAAAAGACGACAAAAAAACAAAGGCATTTTATGACTGGGCTACCACAGGTAGCCCAGTAATAACCTGACATCCAAAAAAGATATAAAATTTACAATTCCTAACAATGATTCTTTACCAAAAGAAGACAATGACTAAAGACTGCTGTGTGAATTCCAATTCCAATTTTTTGGGATTCTTTCATTCACCTCTTGAAGGATAAATAAAAAACCAGTTCCTAGGAACAGCATCATAATCAGACAACATCTACTGTTATAAATTGCATTTGTATACTTACAGAGTAACAATATCTGCATTTGTTTGTTTTAGTGCAATTGTAAGAGTGTCCTGAAATTGATCAAAGAAATTGATCAAAGAAACTTTCATGAGCACTGTTTTTAAAGCCACTTGTGACCTTTCATGCAACATCTACTGCATCCTCTGTTTTCCAAGGGAAATTTGGAAGGAAAGTCTAGCAGTTCAGGGGAGGTTGTCTCCAAGGGCTTTTTTCATGCATCACCACATTATGTTCACACTCACCTCTCCATTCTCATCAACATCATGCTGGTTACCTCCTCGCTTCAGGAACAAGAGGATAGGACTGAAAATAAAGGAGCAGTATTAATATAAGTGATGACAGATGATGCCACAGCTGGGTGAACTGTTTTAAGCCCTGGCCACACCACTGTATTGTGTTCTAGAGATAGACACTATGCTAAGGAAAGAACTGGTTGCTAAGAGCTACAGGAACTAGGTTTAAGTACTCACAGTTATGGAACTTTTACTGGAACATGTGGTTGTAAGTCTTAAACTTACCAATATTCATATATTGATAATAACAACTTGAAGCAAGAAAGAAAAAGAAATAAAATGCTTTGCCTTACAGAAACAAGCAAGGTTCTTAATAGACTCACAAAGACTGCAGGAAATAGTGAAGGTCATAACAAACATGGTTCTAAAAAAATAGCCACAGGCCACAAATGATTGTGTTTTCCAATCTCCTAGGTGAGAGAAGTCACATAAAACGACTTTTGATCTGTAAGTTGGCTACCATTTTGAAAACCAGAAAAACCCTAACAATATGAATAATGGGAAAGTCACTTTGCATGGTTTATAAAAGCCCTCATGAAAGGTAATAGAAATAAGTTTACTTTAAAGTTAAAGTTTAAGAACACACAATTATGGAATTTTTACTGAAACATGTGGTTGTAAGTCTTAACCTTACCAATATTCATATACTGATAATAACAACTTGAAGCGAGAAAGAAAAAGAAGTAGAATGCTTTGCTTTACAGACACAAGCAAAGTTCTCTTATACACTCACAATGACTGCAGAGAACATTGAAGGTAAGAGAGAAAATGGTTTTAATAGAATGTTCTTTTTGATCAACTCACCCTGTCTGCCCAAGAAGTGCTGCATGATGAAGAGCACCTCTTCCCCTCGTCTTTCTGGTTTATTTAAGCCGGTAACCATCCCTTGAGGAAGAAAAAAATAATTTCATTACATGATGACCCTTCCCTGAAGGAATTGCAAGTACTCAGCATAGTAGAACACAGTCAACAGAAAGAGTCAAACCTACCCCTAAGACAGACTGGTGAAGTGCTGTTTTTTGTTCATCTTCCTCATTTACTCAATTCACTTTGGCACCTGAAAATTTTCCATAAATACTTTCATGACTTGTACATTTTTGAGGAAAGTGGAAAGTTACACACAGTTTGTATGATTACTGTAAGTATCACTTTCCAGAAATGTCTGTGCAGCCATTAAATAAACAATAAGTGCAGCATGTTCTTGTCTACCTTCTGCAAGTGATGCAGCCATAAGAGGAAGACTCTTCCATTCTGCTGCTTTGAAAAGTAACTGCAACAAAAACCTGCAATTAAAACAAGCCACAAGCAATGTCATGTACCATTAAACTGTTGACCCCTGAGAGTGACCAGCATCTACTTTTTTCTTACAGTATCACCCATGAATCACACATTAAGATCACAAGAATAAAGGACATGATCACCAACTAAAGAGGCACTGAAATGTTAAACAAATTCTCCTTGTCATCATGTCACTAAATGTATAGAGAACAGTATGGAGAATATGCATGCTGATGTTTGAGTGTAAAGGGTGAATAATCACCACTAAGTATCAACTTAATAACTCTCAGGACATTAAAAACAACATAAAATGAAATAACAAATAAATAAATAGATAGTGCAGACCTCTTTATTTGGTAATTAAAGATGCATGCCCTTATGGGATGAACTCTTTTCAACACGGCAATTGCTTTCTCTTTGTCCTCCTTCAGTCTTTTCTCCAGGTCACCATCGCCATTATTCTGCACTCTTTCACAAATGGTTGCCTCCTGAGTCAGACCATCTTCTCTTATAGTTGAATCAAATAAACCAACCCTATCTCTACCCTTGTCAGAAGACATAGCTGCTCCAATGGAGGCTGCCCGTCACCTCTCAATGTCTAGACATGATGTTGATGGTGCACTAGTTCCCGGTCTGTCCTCATCAAGTGAGTCACTGCTAGCAATCTCATCACTGAGAAAATTTGAAGCAACATGTTCTTACTTTTCAGAGTCTTCACTTGTTACATCCACAGAGAGTATTTCAACAGGGGCACTCTTTCAGTTGTCCATCTTTGACTTTGACTTCATGGCAAGTTTCCTATAGAAAAGTTTACTTTTTTTTGGAGTCTGTTCTCTCAACAGCCAAATGTGTACCCCTTTCCTCATGGTGAACTTTCAATCTTACAAGATTTCTAATGATCCCTTTTTCCAAAGTTTGACAGTTTTTTTAGAAAGTTTTCCAGGAAAACAAACTTGTGTTGTATATATTTCAACTTCATCCAAGTCTCTCTTTAACCCCTTTAACAAAAATCATGTGATAATTATTTTTCAAAAAATATTCCATCACCAAGTCAGAGACTATGCCTTGATCACTTTAAGATGCAAGCCCATTTAAAATTATGCCAGAGCATTGTCCAGTACAACAGTTGTAAACCCAAAACAGTGCTTACAAATAATAAAGGTATGCATCTTATGTTACCTTGACTTGCTTTGGTTCCCATGAATCAGGAGTCAATGAGCAAACCTTAAAGACATGGACACCCAAACGCCTGTAAAAACAAGCATTACCAAATTGAAATAAAGAATTGACATAATAATTTGCGAGCATGCTAGAGTGGCCAGAAAAACCTGTCCTCAAAAAGCTTTAAAAGAAAAAAGAGCAGGAAATCTGAGACAGGTCAGGCACGACTCACCTCTCCCACCATTAGACTATACTAAGTTTAACATACACTGTATGAGCAGACTACAACTAAGTAGCTTTAATAATGATGTCCAGCTTTCTGATAATTTCTGGAAGTTTGTAGAAATTTCAAGAATATGACAGCTTTATTCCAAAATCCTATTCTAGCTTCTCTCAAGAAAACATTTTCTCAGTTTTTCCAAGTTTTAAGTTCTTTCAAAAGCTGGAAATGGCTTTAGCTGCTGCCAAAAATTGACAACCTTTTCCTCTCTTTACTTCTTGCAGGAAACTGGAATAAGCTAGAAATAGTTAACAAGTAATTTAAATTTAGCAAAACTAAGAGAAATTGTCAGCTTAGTCAGTTTCATTTTATTTTTAAGTCTTGAATATGAAAATGAAAAGAAGTACTTTACCTTACAGCTTGCCATACATAATAGATTAAAAAGTGGTAAAACTTACACAACTATCATTGGCTTGAATAGATCAATCAGTTTTGGGCAGGTACACTTGATGTACAGTTATAAGTCACCTGTCATTGAAAAATGGATTCTCAACATGCTGATTTTATTTCATTATGCAAAGCCACCATTCAATATTTATTGGCAGATTTTTCTGATTATACAGTCATCTAGACAATGATTAACATTGTTGGTTTTAAATAAATTTCTCATAGTCAATTAAGAACTCTAACAAATAGAACTTTCTACAGTTCCTGGCGCTATATTGGATTAGTAACCGCTCACACACGATAATGAGCCTGGGTTGACCCGGTAGTTCTTTCAAACAGCTGATCTGCTGACATTTCACGTTCTAATGCACTTTTCAATGCAATTCTTCCCTTTAAAATGGTTCTTTAATACAACAAAATGGAAATTTCATCATTAGATGACATCCAGGAACTCAAAGCAAAAGATCTCAGGGAGATCTTAAAATCTAATTCAAAATAAACAGCCAGAATTAGAGCCAACTTAGTGTCAAAAGTTTATGCTTTGCTGATGTGACACGTCCTTCCATCAAGAAGTGGAAAAACTGAGAACTTCTTACAGATGTCCAGGACCTAGAACAAAACCAGAGCAACTTCAAATACAAAGCAACTATGGTAAGGATTTCAGCCCTCGGATGGTCAAGCGATCTCAGTAACTTACCCGAGGTGAATTTCATTCAGCTTTATGATTACCCCATTGTTTCAAGAGAATATTGCCACATTGTTTTGAGAGGAACGAATTACGGGAAGTACCACACTAGCTGTTCAGTATAGCTTAAAAAGAAAGGAAAAGGCTGTTGCCCTTTAGGTAGAGGAGATTTGTTATTGCTGTTGTTGTTGATGTGGTACTTGTTGTGGCACCAAATTCTTCAATTGATGTTGTTCCCATTTTCTTTACCAAGATGTATTTTAGTTTGCCATTTGTACATTGTATCTTATGGGAAACTATACAACAGAGCCTGCAGAACCACTTGATTATAACCCTTCTTTCTATCAACCCAAGAGGGAAACTGTAACTGACAGATGTCATATTTTGATACCCATCTGGCCCAGGACAACTTATGTTCGTGATAAATAGAAAACCATTTCAGTTCGTGACTCATAGTAATTTATTAGGTGGCAAGACAGCATTGAAAGAATCAGACCAAAATATTAGAGAATTTAAAAACTCCCAAAAGTGACTGATTCATGTAACTTCTCCCTAAAATATCCAAACACTATCCAGCAAACAGATAATGATAATACTGAAACTTATCAAATTCTCATAACTTATTTACAAGTAAATGTGTAGCAACTATAAGGGAGAATTAACAATCAGATCTTGGGTATTTAAGGGTTAAAGGAAGAGAACAGAAATGCTTCCTCTCTGCTACTGATCTCAACAATGCTAGTCCTTTACACACATTTAAGTTGTCAGCCATAAACATTCAGTGAATTGATATTCCCATCCTTAACGCTCAGAGGCCTTCTGACACAAAAGTTTGCTATACTAGTTCTTATTGCATTGTGTTAACCAATGTTATGATAATGTAATTTTGAGATGTAAAGAAGATACTGAAAAGATTGAGAAATGTATCCAAATCAAGATATTTAGTTGATACTGTAAGTCACAGTTACCATAAGATTTGATTGAAAGAGAATCTTTCAGACCATCGAATTGTATGAGAAACTAATTTTGCGAGATTTCTATCAAACTTTTTATTATGAGGACAGTTTTGTGAATAATAAAATTTAGTGTCATAGATCATCTTTGTGTTGAGAACTCTTTTAGTTGGTGAAACTCACTTTTTTTTTTTCAATTTGAAGCATCAAATTGATTGATACGTAAAGCACACAAAATATTTCTTGAGAGTTTCATGTGGCATCCATAGTGGATTACTATGCTATCATTTAAAACAAAAAAAACAACTACTGAAAACTGCTTTTGTCACAATTGCTACCAAATTTGTGCTAGTTTTCTGGGTCTGCCATAATAAGTGAAAATTTGAAAGATGCGGTGTCTTGGTTATTTTATTAAAAGCAATTACTTTCCAAGAGTTTCTCTGCTAGGAGTGTTTTAGGCAAACCATGTAGTAAACAGGTGAGCAGTACTGAACTTATTGACTCACTGCCGGAATAAAAAATTTTTTACTAAATTTGAAACGATAGTTACCCTCATCCATAATTCACAGAGAATAAGATAAGTATAGAACGATAAATACTTAGCAAAAATACATGCCTCTGTGCATAAACTTGAAGAAGTGAAAGCTCGTAGGCAAACCATTGAGACCATAAAATGTATTTGAAAAACCAAAAGCGGTACGCTGCTTTCTCTTCTCTTTGGGAGAAAAATTAGCTTTATCGAGATTTCGGCAGGGACAATCCATTTTCCTTAAAAATCGAACAATTTTACTGCCCACGTACGAATTTCACTCAAAGCGCTAACAGAGATTTAATACGAGTCAACCCCAGCCTGGTTTTCACGTGTGCGCGGTTGCATGTCCAATATGGCGCTGGGAATTGTGAAAAAGTCTATTCTGTTCACTGCTGAGTTTTGAATAAGAAAATCGCATAAGGGCATTTACACCAATGAAAATACAAGATACAACTAGAATAGATTGTTTCTGTTGTCTTCCTGTTTGTGTTTTAGTCCAAATTTTTCTTAAGAATGAACAATTGTGAGTCACATTGTGACTACCATTGACACCTTGAGAATGGTTGCTTTTGTCAGGCCTCACGTTATGAAGAGCAAACTTTGCAGAAAGATACTTAACACTACAAGTACAATGATAAATAAGTAAATGACTCACCTTTTTGTTAATTACAAACAACTTTATCGACAATGACCGCAGCATTTCGGAGCCCTTGCAACACACCTACTGTTGAGGTTGTCAGAAAGGAACGTAATTTTCTTTAGGATACAGTCCACAGCGAACGCGGAAAAGCTGTCGTTTCAGCAATCACCTGGCCAGCGGTGAAATTCGTCGGCATTCACTATACAAACATGGTTATTTTCGACCCATCCCAGATTGTGATATTTATCGCCGACTTTGGAGTGACCGCAGCTTTTCGATACGATCAAAGCAAAAGTCCCGCCAGATTTGAATTCGGAAGCGTCTGTTCACGCTGTGACATTCATAATCTCCCCGTGTTTTACCGTGATCGTCCTTGGCGTGCGTTTTAACTTGAAATCTCAACCTGTTCAGCTGAGTTCTGTTTAGTTTTGATTTCCGAAAATGCTCAAGTACAAGTACGTTGTTGTTGACTGGGAATCGTGGGGAGTGGAAGCGCAGAGTTCCTCGAAGATCATCGCTTGTGATCCCTTCAATGTGAGAGAAGGAGATGAATGTTCACTGCAAGGAACGGATCCAGTGACAAAGAGACCCATGTTGTTTCAGGGACATATTCTTGCAGTATTTGGTGAGTTTATACACCCAGTATTTTTCTCAATTGCATTGATTTTCGTTATGAAGTGCAACAAATGCTTGGTAAACTCGTTTTCTTTCGAATTCCTTAGTTTGGTCTTCACATCAATGCTCGTTAAAACATAAATCTTATGAATTTTGACTTCAAACAAGTTTTTCGATTTTGAACGTTCTTTTCATTCTTAGCTTTATGTCTATGCTCTCTTGTTAATGTCTTTTTCATGTCAAAACTATAGTCAGGAGACATTGGTCAAGTTAATAGAGGATGCTAACGATGCAAAGTCAGCTGTGGAGGCACTAGCAAGGCAGCTGTTCTCAAGTGAGGAACTGCAGAATTCATCAGTCACTGGCTTTCAGTGCAACAAAGATTATGAAGCAAGACCAGGCCTGAGTCCATCAAGGTGGAGCATTTTAGAAAGTGAGTTAATTTTTAAAGGTGTATTTCTCTAATAATTTCTATACACCTGTATGTGCTAACTGTCATAAATACAGAATAGATCTCCTGGTCTCTCAAGCATGTAACTCGGTCTCCCTGATAAAAGTAACATCTTTTGTTAGAAATTGGCTAATAGTTACCCAAATATCTTTGCTAAATTCAAAACATTTAATTTGGTTAATTAGAATTTGTGGTTTTGTGTCACAGATCTTGGCAGCATTTCCTTGACTTTTGTTTAAAAAATATATGCACCAGACATTGACAGAAGCTGAAAGAAAAGTTCTCACCGTTATGGCCACATGTCAAAATACTGCACATACATACTGTCATATTACATGCTGTGAAATGGTCAACATTTCCAATTACATTTGCACTTCAAATAACATAGGCAAACCAGCTTACATGTATGCGTTTACAGCCTTTTTGCCACTCAATTAAAATCACCTGAAGATTCATTTGGGAGGGTGCAGTTCATAGATTGTGCCATTTGTCACATGGAACAGAGTGCAAGGGAGTATCTACAAACAGAACAATTGCAGCCTCCCCAATGAATCACCACATAATCTGAATTGGGTGGCAACAAGGATGCACACATGTAAGCTGACTGCATCTATTTACTGGTTTAAATTCAGCAATTACAAATTGAGTAATTAACATGTGATTAAAAATAATTTAAGTTCTTTCAGCAAGAGTTCCTTTATATAATATATGTTTTTCACTATACAGTTTCAAATGTAACATGCTTTTTACTTAAACTGCTTTCATTTGCTTTTTCCTTTTTACAGGTATTGTGCTAAGGAAAGGATTCACTGCAGCTACAAGGTCATCTGTGAGAAAGGACCTTGGCCTGGATCTAAAGAAGGCCAGAGCAAATAAAGAAAACAAGGCCAAATGCAGAGGACAAGAACAGAGAGAGCTATGAGAAACATTTTATTGTCCTTGTTTTTTTTTATCAAAAAAGACAATGTTATTTTAGTTCAGGACAGTCATAGCAACAAAGAAAAGACTTTAATATGTAACATATTTTGGATAATTCATAGAATTTCAAAGAAATTTGTTCAGGGTATTGCTGGCAAAAAAAAACACGATTCTTGTTTTTGTTGGGCATGTGAATTCTACAAACATAAAGCCTGGTAATATTCATGGTAAATTACGGGCTTAGCCTTGTTTTATACATCTAATAAATTAGTTGAAATGGTTGAATGGCAAGTAAAAGTTATTATAGTCATTAGTCAGAGTGAATCATCATGAAGTAAACACCTGAAAAACCTGGAATAAATGCTGAAAAAATCTTGAAAATCTGGAATATACTAGAAAAAGCTGGAAATTGATACATTATCTATATCACCCCTACTTTAAGGAGCATGAAAGAATTTTCTAGAAAATTCTAGAAATTTACATTTTGTAATAAGCTGGATATGTGTTCTGTGTGCTTAATACATCAACTCTTTGAAGAAGGACACTTCCCCCCGCGTGTATATCCAATAGGTCGCCTGGAATACGCCCGTAAGCGCGGTTGAACGCGGCACCAGACTTAATACTATGCATACCGAACTTGGAAACGTCGTCCACGAAAGGTTCTATGTGCTTTTTAAAATCATGTCTTAGCGTAGTTACGGAAACCTATTTGCTAGAGTAGAAATATTCGCGAGACTTAGCCTCAAACATACGACGAACAAAGCTAATGATATCGAACAAGGATGATGATATCATTTATTTTAGAAGTTTTGATAGTTTTTCCCGAATAACGTACGCTAGTCACGGTAACGACTTCCTTCCGTTAAACTTTGATCACAGACAAACGTATTAACACAGACAGGTCGGTATCAAAGAAACGAATAACAATGTCAACAAGTGCATAAAACTCAAAAGATGACGGCAATCCCATAGTTTCATAACAAGGAAGATAAAGAAGACTTAATTGAACACAATTCTGCTTGTAGCGGCCGACACAAGCGAAGCAACTTTTCGACGACAACTATGAGTTTCGCAAATGAAGACACGCTATGAAGCGAGGATATATTTTGCGCACAAGCCTTGAATCGTTTTATTTAACGCAGTAAGGAAGAAGGTGAGCTAAATTAAAAAAAAGGATAAAGGAACACTGCTTGAAAACGAACTCTAACAAAAACTAATAGCCAAGTGGGAAAAACGTGTAGCGTTCTAACGAAGCGTGAACAACGTAAGCCACGTGTTACATGGTTGCGAAAACGAGCGATAAGGAAAATTGTGCAAAAACTAGGCGAAACTACCAAAATACTAGATATTTAGACAAGCACAAAGAAAAGGAACAAAGGCACTTGCATAACAGTCCCGCTTGTAAGAGTTTAACCAAAACGAACCTCAAGATAAGGTGGGCAAAAAGGCGCTCTTCCGGTAAACACGTCTTATCATTAGCCCAAAGCAAGACAACCAACTAAAATGCGGTTCCGGGTGGAACTTAAAAGATCACGTCCCTAACGGACAAACAGTAACATCATTGTTGCGGTTTAACACGAATCAAAGTTATAGCGAATCAATGTCCGATGGCAAAGGCGTGGCAGCCGTTACACTGCAGTTGAAGCAAATACTTCTTTCGAAGCTGATTATCATCTCCCAGGAAAAATCAGCCTCTCGTTCCAAAGATGGAATGTCACCATGTCACCAACATCACACGGGGAATCGTACGATAATATTCCATCTTCCTATTCGTCTTGTTTTCTGCTGTTTCCTTGCTGCTCCTCGAAGTCAGAGCGTTCGAGGCTGACCGGTTCGCCTGGCTAAATTTCTCTCTGATAGAGGTACAAAGGGGGAAGTTCCAGCTATTGCCACCGTTGTTTCCAGTCTGACAGAGCGCTGACGCACTGCTGCAACAAATGTTTAAGTCCCTCATCTTCTATATGCTCTGTACTGCCACCTGTAGAGGTGGTAACAGTTGAATTGCTGGTATGGCCGATAGGATCATGGCACGTTCCAGTAAAGGATACCAAGAATTTGGATTTGTAAAATAGTACACCGCCCAACGGGTTGTCCCCTTTAAGCCATCTTTTGCTGCATTTGCAAAGTTTCTTGGGTAATCTAACACCGTGGGGGTTTTCGAGGCCGTTAAGCATTTCAACTGACGCAGCAGTCTTAGATGCCTTGTTACTCTTTGGGCTATTCAGGATTTTTGGTTCATTGGCAACTTCGCTTCTGATATAATTTTCATTGCCACACAATAATTCAAAGAGTGTCGCTGAACAGCCCGACCACCTCCAGAATGCTAAAGAGCCTGTTCGCCTGGTGCTTTTCGTGGGCTGAGAAGATCAATTTCTTCATAAATCACGGGCCAAACAGGCCACAAATACGGGCCAAATCGGGCCAAAATCACGGGAAAAATCAGGCCATAATCACGGGCCAAATCTAGCCACGAATACGGCCAAATCAGGCCAAAAACACAGGCCAAATCAGGCCAAAAACACAGGCCAAATCAGGCCAAAACCACAGGCCAAATCAGGCCAAAAGCATGGGCAAACTTCGGCCAAAACACGGACCAAAGAGGCCCAAACACATGTGTCAAAAAATAAATTATGTACGCCGATTAAGGCTCACTCTCATGCTACGCGGATATAGAAAAGAAACTCACTGAAAATCTAAGCGTAAAGCTATAACATTCTGAATTTTGGGCAGCCGCGAAAGACTGACGCATGTGATTTATAACTTTGCTTCTATCCTGGCCCTTCTAGGAAAAGGTTGCTCATCGCCGGGAGGGCAAAAACTTCTACCACGAAAGGCTTAAACTGACATCCCTGGCGTAAAAAAGGCCAAAAATACGACGAGGGCCATTCTGCAATGATCAGGGTTGTACGACTAACACATGATGTCAGATGACGGACGGTATCGACTACGAGGCTGACTGGGGGACAAATCCAATATAATTGTTCTCGCCACTCCGGTCTTACACCAAGGCGTCCATCCCACAAGAACCAGGAGAAGCGAACTTCGAGTTAAATCTTGGAAGCTGAGCATTGTCATAGGCTGCAAAACGGTCGATTGTGTGGGAACCCCACTTGGCATCCACAAGCCGGAAAACAGATGGATTCATCTTTGTCGCAAAACCTACTGAGCTGATCAGCTTTCTCATTCAGCGATCTGGGAATCCACTGCGACTCGAGGGATATATCCCGTGCAGAACAAAACTGGAATAAAGATAATGCAACCAACTAGAGGCGAGCTTTAGAACTTCCTATGGACACTATTCTGGAAGCTCTCTGATTATCAGTGAAAACTTTTACCCTCTGGTGCGTAAGCTGGCCCGCGAAGGACAATAACACATAGTAGATAGCTTTCAGCCCATGGAAAGTAGAGCTTTGACCGAGGTCATCAAACATGAACATACCGATGGCCGTTATACCGTCTAACGATGCTGAAAACCCGCCAAAGGCGACATCGCTTGCATCAGAGAATATGACGGTAGACGTGTCAGGCGGAGGTCGAAGAGAGTAACCAGTAAATGAACCGATGTTCGAATATCAGAATTTCAACTCTTCTAAAAGTGCTGCAAGGAAACGAAAGGTGTGATCCCATCCTGATCGAGACTCGATCGCTAGGTACATTTTTCAGGTGAAAAGACGCGAAATAAGACCCACTGGTAAGGAAAGCGAAATTATGGAGCCCGCTATTCTAGCAAATTCGCGATACGAAGACGACTCGTCCGTGATTGCGGTGTTCAGAAGATTTTTAAGCTTGAGCACCTTCTTCTCTGGAATTTAAAAAGTCATAGTATTGGTGTTGATTACAAAACCCAGCCGTTCGCCTATCTGCATAGGTTGCAAATGGGACTTTTCTTCGTTAACAAGAAGACCTGCGAAATAGGTAAGTAAGTACGTAATTTTATTTCAACTCGGGTTAATGAGGCTGATGACTAACTTTCCAACTACTTAGAGTAAGTAAACAATCTTAACTCTTAAAATTATAACAGTGAGAAGATCTTAATAGACTGTACATTGCAAATGTAGCTCTCTTACAGCATTCCTAAATTCCTTAAGAATTGTCGTTGAGCGCAGTTCATCAGGTAAGGAATTCCACGCTTTGGCACCAATAAAAGATGCAGATTTTAAGCCAAAGGTTGTAGTATTCGTACGTGGGACGACGAGCTTGTTGGTGCCTTTTAAGTTTTCCACATTATTTCCTACGACAAACAAGTCGCTTATATTCCGGTAACATGCCGTTTACAGCTTTAAAAATCGATATAGTAATGTCCTGTAGTCGACAATTGCACAAAGTTAAACCGTAATCATCATTACTATAAAGAGGCACCCGTCTGTTGTAGACACACCTTAAGGCTCTCGCATTAAGCCTTTCCAGCTTCTGATTACATGACTATCACAGTTGAGCCAAATAGCAGAACAGTAAGTGAAGTAAGACGTTACGAACGAGTTGTAGAGGCACATTTTCAAGGAAATTGATAGCATGTTCTTAAGTCTGGTCAAAGCTTCCAACTACTTTCCAACTTTGTTAGTAATCTTGGCAATGTGCTTGCTAAAATTTAGCGAGTTAACGATAGTTACACCTAAAAAATCTAAATGGTCTACTATTGGAACCTGCTCATCAATAATACTAAAGGAAAGATCACTAGGATAGCTTTTTGGAAGAATAATACACTTGCATTTCTCGGGATTGAGCACTAGCTTGTTATCATCAAACCAACGACTTGCGACAGCGAGATCGCCATTGATTACGGACTTTACCACCTCGGGATCGCGATCACCAAAAAAATTTGGTTATCATCAGCGTAGTTGGACAAATTAGCACGATTGATATAAGAGAACAGATCGTTAAGAAAAAAATTAAAAAGGAGGGGCCCTTAAACCGATCCCTGGGGTACACCCTTAGAGAAAACAACAACATCTGAAGTAACATCTTCTATCCTCACGCGTTGGGACCTGTCTCTAAGGTAACTGTGTACGAGGACCAAGCTAGGTGGAGAAACACCATAGGCAGCCAGCTTGGCAAGGAGGAGGTCGTGCGAGATCATATCAAAAGCTTTACTCAGATCCATAGAAACTGCGCCAACAAAACATTTGTTGTCAAGAGCATTCCTCCAGTCCTCAATCAAACGTAGAGGTACCGCCCCACAGCTGTAACCCCGTCTATTCGCAAACAGGAGCGGTGACAATATCGATCGAAAATAATCAGAGAGTTGGCGTGTAAGACACTTCTCAAAAACTTTATCCAGAGTGACTAGAATCGACACTGGCCGATAGTTAGATTTATTATGAGGATTGTCCTTTTTGGAGATGAGGTAGATTTCGGCAAGCTTCCAAGCAGCCGACACAGAGTCGGAGATCAATGATCTTTTTGATTAGAGCAGATAGCGGATAGGCAAGAGCATCAGCACCATCCCGCAATGTACTTGGCGGTATCTTATCATAACCAGTTGCCTTTTTGGATCAAGCGACTTAAGTATATTTTCGACTTCAGGTGCATGGACTTACGGGGCGGAACTGAAAAGCCTCTCTCGCAGAGCAGTGTGTCTGTATAGCCGAGATACTTGGATGACAGGTAAAACGGGAGTTATCATTGTAATGCCTATCACTATCGTTATCCTTCAAAAAGGATGAAAAGTGTGCATTAAAAATTTGTGCTACTTCCAGTTTATTGACAACCAGACTGTCACCCTCATTAAGATGAATGGAATCCCGGCTGATGTTTTTTTTTTGAGTGCATGAAAGGCTTGACCGTTTGCCAAAATTTCTTGGGGTTGCCTGTGGCGTTTGAGGCGGTGGTACGAAAATAGTTGGATACAGCCTTACGTCTCAATGAAGATGTGAGGTTTCGCTGGGTCTTGTATCTGTCCCAATCTAGCCGGCGCTAAGACTCGTTGTAAAGGCGCTTTAATTTGTTGCGTTTCCTAATTGCCTCAAGGAACTCAGGTGTCATGAATGACACGTGCTCACGATTCGCTGTTTTACGTTTAATTGGTGCATGGTTGTCAAGAACGCTGCATAACAAGTAACTCCAAGCTTAGTGGATGTCATCAATGTCCTCAAATATTTATGCCACGTCAAATGGAGTCGAATGCAACTCATCGCAAAATCGTTCGGGATCGTAATTTTTAATAGTGCGTCTTTCGACGGTTATAGGGAAAGTCCTTAGGCAGTGTGACCTGCTGACAGCATAGACTAGGTGATGGTCAATTAAGCTCAAATCGAAAGTGCCCAGACGTTAAAAAGGACCGAGGTTTATTTGTCAGGACGTAAGAGTACTAGATGTTGCAGTCACTTTAGTGGGCTCTCTTATCAAGTTGGCCAAGTTGTATTCATTCACAGATGTTTAGTTACATTTGCTGGCTTATACGTGCACAGAAACAGCGTTCCTTTTGATGACCTCCTAGATTGTACCAGCTGAGCAATAGATTAGATGGATAGATGGATGGATGGATGGATGGATGGACGGACGGACGGACGGACGGACGGACGGACGGACAGACAGACAGACAGATAGATAGATAGATGAGCAATAGATTAGACAAGAATAGATTAGACAGGAATCTAGTTTTTCGTTTGAATAACTGCGGCCGCTACAGCAGAACGCATATCTGGTTGACTTAAGTTTTAGGTTTAAGTTTTATTTGTTTTATTTCTTCACATCAGATGGTTATTACTAGGCTGGCTTGCAAATAGCGAAGAGCTAATCGCGGCAAGCCAGACAGTTGACAAATAACTGAATTTTACACAATTTTATACAATAAATATACACATACAATTACAACATGTAGACATTAATCTTCGTACTTACAAACATCTAGGTATTAGGATAATATGTAAAGAGGAAAACTACAGACTGAAAATAATTACAGTTAGTAATTAATCTTTCATCTTATTAATTAGAGTATCTACGTCGACATAGGAGTTTTCAGTTTCTGGAATTTCGATTACTCTTGTTTAAATGGATTTTTTAAAAGAGTTCTTGGATGAGTTTTTGAGACTAGTTGGTATCCCATTCCAGATTTTAACGCCAACACCTGAAAAGGCCTAACTTTGAACATTAAGTGCAGATTTTTTTGTATAAAAATGCTCAGACGTTGATGAACGTGTGCCGTAAGAGTGAACGCTGGTAATTTTTTAGAAAGCAAAATCGAAATATTAATCGGTGCAGAACTAATATTGATGTACTTTAAATAAGAAATTTTTTTCATAATATGGGAATACTAGCGGTAGAATCTTTGCTTTCAAGAAAAGTGGTATGCATGCTCCCTTACTGGAGCAAAGTGAATAAGACGGAGTACACGTTTTTGAAGGACAGGAATGTTATTTAACAAGGTCTGAGATGCAGTTCCCCAAGAAGTTAATCCATACGTTAAATTAGGTGCAATGAGGGACTTATAAATATCAAGAAGAGTTCGATTAGGAACAATATGTCTTAGCTTTGCAATTAGACCGACAGTTTTACTTATTTTTGTTGTAAGGGTATAGATATGGTTTTTCCAACTTAGATTTTCATCAATCAATAACTTGAGATATTTCATGCAATTCTTATGTTCAAGGGTAATATTCTTATTTTCTTCATTGTCAAAAATGTTAACTTGTGGCAGGTAATTAAGTCTTTTTTGCTATGTGCGGAAAATAACAAAGTTTGATTTCTTTCTGTTAGTGTAAGTTTATTTTCGATTAACCAATTGAATAGGTTTTTCAATTCAATATTTACAATTAATTCCAATGCCTTAAGATTTTCGTGAGAGTAAAGGACATTAGTATCATCTGCAAAAAGAAAAAATATAAGTTTCCTGGAGCAATATTGAATATCATTGACATATTGCAAAAAGAGGAGTGGCCCTGAAACAGACCCTTGGGGTATACCACAGCTAACTACTTGTTTATCCGAAATATAAGAGTTAATCTCAGTTTGAGTACGATTTGTTAAATATGAGGAAAACCACTGATTGTCAATTCCTTGAAGGCCGTAATAATTAAGTTTATCAAGTAATATTTTATGGTCCACTGTGTCAAAAGCTTTCTTAAGGTCGATGAACACCCCACAAGAAAAAAGTCTTTCGTCCATATTGGTACGGATGGATTCCACCATGTCAAGTATAGCATGTTCAGTTGAATGTGCGAAAACTGTATTGGGATGAAGATAATAGTTGGTGTTTTTGTATGAAAACTTTCATTCTGTTGTACATAAATTTCTCAAAAATCCTGTTGAAGTTTGACAGTAATGAAATCGGTCTATAATTGCAGGCATCTGTTTCATCATCAGCTTTGTAGACGGGTATAACTTTGGACATTTTCAGTTTAGAGGGGTATGCCCCCAGACTGACAGACTTGTTGAGAAAATTTGCGAGGACAGGGGATATTATGTCACAAGAGCGTTTAAGAAGTTGTGCAGAACAAGAGTAAAGGCCAAATGACTTATTGTTCGGTATGGATAAAATTTCAAGCTTCACTTCATGTGGAGTAACAGGTTTGAAGAAGAATGAGGTGTCAGGTGATTTGGAGTTACAGAGATAGTCCATATAAGGATGCTCAGCTTGAGGCAGTTTGGTTGCTAAGTTATTACCAACAGATGAGAAATACTTATTTACAATGTTGGGCATACGCAATGGGTCATTGATAACACTATTGACTTCCAAAACTGTCGTCAAGATACACAAAACTAGTATGCTCCATGGAAAACCAGCGCTTCAATAAGAGGCGCTATAATTTGGTGAAACAATAACAAGCGCTACTAAGGCCGAAAGGCAAAACTGTAAAGGTGAAATATTTGAGCACGCCATCGATTGACCACGCAAAGCCGAGAAACGCTTGATGCTCTGAACAGATATCCACGTGGTGATACCCCGATTTAAAGCCCCATGTAAGACACCAGTGGCCTTCCTCTGGGACTTGAGACAAAGAGGGATGATCTTTATACTTGAACTTAAATTTGACCAGACAATTGTTAACGTGTCTTGAATCAATTGGTAAGCGCAGCTTTTTTACCCTCTGCTACTGCTAAGGGGTTAACACAGAATATAGGGACGCTGTGTTCAACGATGCAGCCATGAGCTGAGGCTGATTTGTTATTGGGCAACAAACACGGGGGCAGATACTCCGCAAAAGGGAGTCTGAACCCCCGCCGAACACCATCTAAAACAAACTCAGGCACATTTAAAGTAGTTTTCCAAAACCCATGGCAGAATTGAAACGGCCTTTCACACCTCAGCTGTTGTTCCGAATATTGAACTCGTAAAAATTTCAAGGAAAAAAAAAAATCAAGGAAATTCATAACCAACCTGCAAATGATGATCATCATCCTAAACTAACCAAAAGCCAGTCATCCCCGATGAGAAGTGCTTCTCGCTGAATCGGCGGACTTTGAGCTTGAGCAGAAGGCGCTTAAATGACCAAACTCTCCACACTATAACACAAACCAGGGCGTGAAATTGCGCCTAATACAGGCGCCAATGCGCCTAAATTTTTCACTTTGGCGACCAAATCCTGAAAGTTAGTCGCCAAATTGGCGACTAGAACGTTTCATCATAACCTTACCAAGAGATATAGTGAATTAAAAAGATTTGCAAAGATAAATCCGCGGCAAACTTTCACTTTAAGTTTGTTTCCAAACCGTAGCACATGCATCTCGATCGATAACTAGACGCCATCTTGGATTTAGATGAGCCTGAACGTTGTATATCATCCATCCTAATGTCCACTTTGTAGCACGTTACTGATCTTTTCCTTAACTTAATTTTGGAGGGTCTATCAAGAACGCTGACAGCGTAAAGAAAGATTTTGTTTGTCTTTGAAAATGGCGACCAACTTTTTTTGAATTGGCTACCACTTTGAAGAATTTAGGAGCCAAGTGGCTATCAGAAAAAAAGTTAATTTCACGCCCTGCAAACGAATTAAAATTAACAGCTTATGCGGATGCGTTCACAGACCCGCGGGACAAACACTCAATTACTCAACACTTTTATAGCGCTATTCAAATAACTTAACACTTAAGAGACACGCTGAAACACTCCCTAATGAACACAAAATACCATTCAGAACTTGCAGAAACAAATATCTGCTCAACTTCGTAACGCAGATATTTTGATAGTCCAACAAATACTTCGCGGGAATAGGGGTCTAGCTAGGAGGTCTTCTAGGGGGGAGGAGAGGGTCCCCTATTTAGCGTGTGGTTTTTGGATATTTCAATGAAATTTTGGATCAATATCAGATCTGGGCAACTGCCCACCTACCCCTCCCCTAACCCAACATTAACCCCAACTTGTTATCATTTGACTGTTGTTGAGTTAGGGGAGGGGTAGGTAGGCAGTTGCCCAGATACTGATATTGATCCAAAATTTCTTTTGTTACCAGATTCCATATTTTGATTTGACTTACATAAATTTATCTAATGAACAAGAGGTACAAAGGTGACCAATACAAAGTAGAAATACACCAACATTTTTTAAGATCAAGTGTTTCCTGACATGAAATCATAACTATTAACTCTTCACTCCCAAGATCTCATTAGCAATTCTCCTTACTGTCTGCCATACAATTATTGTAATATGATTTTGGAGAATTTGGTATTGGATCAAGTAATGATCCTCCAGTT
Source organism: Pocillopora damicornis (assembly GCF_964200805.1). Lineage (NCBI taxonomy): Eukaryota > Metazoa > Cnidaria > Anthozoa > Scleractinia > Pocilloporidae > Pocillopora > Pocillopora damicornis. The sequence goes on from NC_142677.1 coordinate 4,520,271, forward strand.
GATACTATTCTTTATTCCCATCACTCTTCTGCTTGATATTGAATTGATATTGTAAGGAGAAATTCTGTCTTGGTCACTCATGAGAGTTATAGGGTTAAAGGGATTTAAATACCCATGGCTCTTTTACACCCTTAGCATCTCCATAAAAAGTGAAAAGTTTATCTAAAGTGTTATTCATTATAGCTTGAGTGAAACTAACTCTCAATTATGGGTACCATGGAAGGGATTGAATGGTAAAGTTACCTCTTGGTCATTGGAATATTCCCTGTAAACAAGAGAAAAATGCCTTATTAGGATGAAAGGTTTGAAATCCATTGATAGGGTTGTTTTTGTTTACACCACTGGCTTATCACTGCTTTTACCACAATGAGTATATTTGTTTGGATGTTTCCACATAATTGTAGTTTCCTCTAATATTTTTATTTTCCTTAAATATGAAGGGGCTGTATGGCCTGTCACATTAGGAATTGGTGTAGGCCTTAAAGCTGGATATTCAAACTGTAAACACCAGTTGTACTGGCAGGGTCCTCCTGGATTCCCATTTGGAAGGCCTCATTGGGGAAGGCCTTTTTGGGGCAGGCCTGGTGAAGGTGGTGAAAGATTACCCTTTTAAGGTAGTGTAAGGTACATGGAAAGATGTCACAGATAAGGGCCCAGTTGTTCAAAAGGTGACTAACGCTAACGAATGGATTTTTATGTTATTCGCCAGTCGGGAGGTCTTTATTAGGAAAAGCTGTGCCCGAGGTTCCCAATACGGACCGACCTAGGCTGGTGAATAACATTTTTAATTTTTTTTCCTTAAACTTAACGAAATTCTTTCCTAAAGAACCCGAATAAATTAGGGCTGTAATTACAGCAAGATCTACCATAAACTGAATAATTTTTGAGCAAGTAAATGGTAGTTAAAATAGAGGTGATGCAAATTAAAGAGAGGCTTCATCTAAACATTTTCATTTGCGTACTGATAAAGGTGATTTAAAGGCTTCCAACAACTATGAAACATTATTTTTATAAGTATCTGTCACACTCTGACACCTGCCAATTAGAGAGCGCGTAAGAAAGAAAAACGCTGGTACACTTTTGAAAAAACAACGGAACTAGTTTGGCAACGACTGTCGCGACATTGTTTTCTTTAAAAGCAGACGGAAAGTATTATTCACTCTCAACGACGGTGAATTAGTGTGCGAAGTGTAACCTCGAAAGGTTACCTAAGAGAACGAGCGGTCAATTCGAACGCACACAGTGATCTTTATTGTTTTCAAATGATAGCGCTAAGACGAAATTTGCTTGATGAGAGTTGTTGAGGTTGCGTGCGTGTGGTTCGAACTAAAAGAAAATACAACAGAAACTAATCTAAGAAAAATGCGTTGCGAAATGTAACATTAACCTAACTAAAAGTGAAGCGATTGCACGGTAAACTGAATACCAAAATTATACCAATAATACATGCAAAAGGTGAACAACGTAAATGTAAAAGAAATTAAAACTTACTTTGGTCTAGCTCCTAACGATAGTAAATAGCTTGCAGCGAACGGTAGCAAATAGCTTGTAACGATTATCTAGCAGCGACGATTTAGCAGTGATGATTTAGCAGCGATGACTAATAACGACGATGAAATAGAATCTTTACACGTGCACCGGCTTAAATAAAAATTTGATCAGAGATAACAAACTTGCTGTAATAATCATTAACTAACGAAAGACTTATTGATAAAAATGAACCAGAACAAAACTATAATAAAGTGTATATTAACTAAGCGTTTCGTAGCTAACATTCCGGCCCCTTTAAAGGCGGAACCAGCTGATTGCCTTTAACTAAAAACATAAAACAAGGTTGAAACGCTTCGGCCTAAAAACTAAATGTCAGGGTCAACTGCTAAGCATTTGATGCTGGTGTTTTTGCTTTCCATGGTTGTCAGTGACAATGTTGTTTCTCGTTCATTAATGCCAAGCTCTGCAATGAGTCCCTCTGAACAGAAAGAAGTATTGGAACCATTATCCAAAAATGCGTAGGTTTCCACGATCTTGTCGAGACCTGGTGCTTTAACCTTAAGAGGCAGTAGTGCTAATCCGGCTGAGGACGCAAGTTTGCCGTCATTTTCGCCGCAGCGGCTATCACCTTTTCCCTTAACATAACCATTCAACGCTTGGTTGCTGGGTTGACTTGATAGGTTAGTCACTGCATGTGCAGAATCGCGTCCAGTCGCAGCAGGTGCATCGCGGGGATGAAGATAGCTCGAATGAATTTCCTTACATCCGGTTACTCGACAAAAACTCTCGTTGGGGCAGGAACTAACAGCATGGCCATGAACAAGACAATTAATGCAGAGGTCTTTGGAGTGTACGAACTTGGGGCTCTCATCGAGGGATTTAGCCTTGAAATTGACGCATTGTAAGAGCCAATGATTAGAATTACAAAGCAGACATGATTTGGATGCGTTTTTTGCTGGCTTCTTTGTTCACTTGATCGGTGCGGGCTTCGTTCCGTACGGTGACGCAGGTCGCAAAGGGGAAGGCTTCTTCTTCTCTTTCATAGCTGATGGTGGCGTCGGAGGATGACTCGATACGTTATCGAATATAGCGTGCGTGGCTACTCTCTCTTTGGCCTTAACGAAGTCGTTCAAGTCTGTCTCTTCTGAATTTCGGTGATGCCTCCTGCAATATCACGCAATTTCAACTTTAGGCCTTAGGGCAGTCTCTTGACGATCATTCTTAGTGTTTCCGGGTTCTCGGCTTTGCTGAGATATCCAGTGTCACCAACGGTGTTCGTCCATCCAGTTAGAAGAACTGAGAATCGACGTAATGCGACGCTATCTTCGGCTTTGATGGGCGGTCCATTGGTGAGCCTTTCAACGTACGCAGTCGCTATGCGATAACTTTGGCCATATCTGTCCTTCAGCAAAGTGCGCGCCTCTTGATATCCGTCTTCGGGTTTCATAGCTAGACAACTCCTCATCAACTCACGCACTTCGCCTGAGGTGTATTGTACTAAGTAATACAGGCGAGCACTCGATTAGATTCTCGAATGCTTGTCCAAAGGACCAACACTCAATAGGGTTGCTACTAAAGGTAGACACTTCTGACTCCGGCAAAGTGAGGGCAAGTGTACTATGCTGTTGTTGCTGAATGAGCTCCTGGATTCGCTGATTTTGCTGGTATTGCGCTTCCAGTATGGTACAGGCCAATCCGTCAGTCGCGGTAAGGTCAGTCGCGGAGAACCAGTTTGACATCGTTCATCTCTCCAGTCTTGAGGGCGAGCGATTTCAAGCGTGGCTTACGATCAATTTCTCCATCGTGGAAAGGGACCCAGCTCCTCGCGTTAGGATTCAGAGCTTCTCTCTCTACGCGTTCTGCTTTTGGTTCCTCTTGGTCATGCTGAGGTCGAGATTCTCGTTGAACTAAAGATAGCTCATTCGGAGGTATTGGCTGCTGTTTTGCGGTGAATTTTTGAGGAGGTGGGAGTGCCACAGATTTATTTTCCTGTCTGAAAAGCGAGGCAGAATTTTCGACATAAGACGCTTCAGCTGCGCCGTAAACGAGTTCTTCTGCTTGTGCCTTTGCGATTTCTGTTTGTAGCTATAGAGCTTTCTTCATAAGTTGTGGTGCTAGCTCCTCCTTCTGAATTGCCTCATAGCTTCGTAGATTGGCCTTTTTTTTTGCAGCTGATGCTGAAGAGGCGCGAGAGCTCGCCGCCGAACTTGACTTGGAACAACGAGAGATTTTGGAGCGCCATGAGGTGGGACGCTCGAGAAGGTACATTATTACTCGCTGAATCGTCGGGATTTATCTCGGTATCCGGCCCCGCCGTAATGGCACGTGTTGGCGATAATAATCTACCGAAGTCCTTGACGTGTTCCGATGACACTACCCAGTTACATCTCCTGTGATATCCTCTATTCCACGCTTTACTTCGACAAAGTAGGCGTTCGACTCATCGATATCGCGATCTTTTTTTTAGCTGCTCGGGATAAGCGGCGTAGGCGCCCTCGAATTCTTGCAGAATCTGCACCTTTCTTTGGACTAGTTCAATGTTTCCGAAATCTAACATAAGTTCGCGTATTTCATTTTGTGCTTTCGTAACGATACCTTTCTTTGCGCCTCTATTTCTCTTTAATCTATCAAAACTTTCTGAGTCGATTCCGTCCCAGTCGAGGGTGGGATTTCGTTCTCCAATGCGTGGATTTATTTATTCGACTTCGCTTTCCTTCGACATGTTTTAAATCGATTTCCTGAGGACGTGATCGTTTGTTACATATCTTGCCGTTTGTCACGTCGTGAATTTCCACACGTGAAAGCGGGCTCGAAGGTTTGATGCGACAAATGGCTATTTCTTCAGTAACTTCGCTTAAAAACTCGAACCAAACGTGGTAGATGTAAGAATAACTGGAGATTTGCCAAACTCGAACGAATGTAACCTCAAAAGGTTACCCAAAACATCGAGCGGACAATTCAAACGCACACAGTGATCTTTATTGTTTTTAGATGCTAGCGCTAAGACGAAATTTGCTTGGTTGCGGTTGAGGTTGCGTGCTTTGGTCTAGCTCCTAACGGCAGTAAATAGCTTGTAGCCATTATCTAGCAGCGACGATTTAGCAGTGATGATTTAGCAGCGATGACTAAAAGCGACGATTGAAATAGAATCTTTACACGTGCACTTAAGTGGAAATTTGATCGGAGATAACAAACTTACTGTAATAATCATTAACTAACGAAAGACTTAGAAATGAACCAGAACAAAGCTATAATAAGGTGTAATTAACTAAGTGTTCCGAAACTAACACGAAGATTTACCTCCGTTCAGTAAGTAAATGGCAAGGAAAGTAACTGTAAGTAAATTCAAATATTTGATTTTGAAGTTGTGAGAGTTTGCTCGTTTGTTTACTGCATTGGCATGTGTAAATCTGGTCTTCTCTCCACAAAAACCATATTCGAATGGGACACTTCAATTAGGCACAAGGGGAATTAATGCGGCTTTTTCTTGTTGAATTCCCAAATTTCTAAACTGAACGGACTTGCAAAGACTCAGCAAAAGGGTCTTTGTAGTAGAACTTAAAACTTCGCTCGCCTTTTAACTACGAACAAATTGTGAGGGAATTCAGATATTAAATCAATGAAAGTTCCATCGATTAATTCAATTGTAACCAAATTCCTCACGTTTTAACTTTCTAGTTATTTTCTGTGAAGGATTCAAATTATTTACAGGCGGGTTTTAGGCCGTTTGTCAACCAATTTAATGACACTTTTTCTCATACGAATTCATTTCGAAACCAATATTTTTCTGTTCACCAAAGGGTTTTGAGAGAGAGAAAAGAGAGGATCAATAAGTTATTTATCGGCTTGAGGTAGTGACCAACGTCTTTGCTTAAAAATACTGCCCAGCCGGAAAAACAAGATATTTTTATGAAAAATGGCTGCGAAGGTAGGGATGACTAGCGACTAAATACAGGAATGGTTCTGACATGTAATTGGATGTTAAAAATAGTAAAAGTTAATAAGTTATGTCTTAACTCCTTGCTCGTGAATATTGATTAACCGTGTGTCTCGAAGCGGAACGATGAAATAACACTGCGAGTGAAAACACCGATGTGTCAAACAAGAAATGGTTACTTACATAAAGAAAGGAAGGCTGAGCCTTTCTTTCTCATTCAGCGGGGTCTTCCAACGATATTCCGGCGATGACTAAGTCATCTGCTGACTAACTGTGCTGACTAAACTCATTTAGTCAGTTTAGGTGGACGATCAGAGACTGGAGCTATTCCTACATTTCATAGCTGACAGGAATGGCTCCGACTGGTGTTTTTAATTCTTTTTTTTCCCTAGTGATGGCACAATCAGTCTTCGGACAGTTTTCGGCTAAAACCAGAAAGAGTAAAATGATTTTAGGAAACTTGTTCAAAACTAATGAAGACTGTTCATCACATGACGCTGTTTTGGAACGTATACATCTCGTTTGCTATTATATTTCTACTGTTCTAGACAAGGTATTTATACCAAGTAAATTTAAGAAAGAATTAGTGTACTGTAACATAGACCACGTTTCCTGTAAGGTACACGAGCCATCCTAACCTAATTTGCAAACTGCTTTCCAGGCACCATCTATAATAAACCTCTTTAAATCTGCTAAGTTAGCTTCTACTGCCTCTCCGGGTATCAAAGATGCCTCGTTTGTATCCAATACATCAGAAACAGACAGTTTAATGGCAGATTTAACCAGGTCTTCAATGGAGTAATGTTTTTCCTTAGTAAACCAGTGAAGCATTTCTTGCAACCCTACCAGAGAAATAAAAAGATGGTGAGGTGAGACAGGTGTGATAGGCAAGGAAGAAAAAATTTCAAACAATGAAGCACAACAAACCTTGTGTGCCATCGTTTTTCCGGATGTGAAATCGACAGCTACTTTGCTGTTGTTCTGCTCTGATTGCTCATTATTCTTCCAATTCTCAATCATCTCCATCTTCTGTTCCTTGGTTGGTTTTTCCAACCTGACATTTCTCTTCTGTGTCTTTCGTTTGGTGGAAAAGAAATGTTTCTGGACCTCAATTTTTTGATTCAGCAGTATAGCAGCCGACAGTGTACTTGTCGTATGCTTGTGCAGCACCATCGAAGTGAACCAAACTATAAGAGGAATTGACACTTTTCTTTAACTGTTGCAGCGTATCTTCAACTTCACAGACTTCGACATCATCGATCATTCTGAGCAATTTCGCCTTAAGGGATTGTTTTGTCCTCTCTATGGTACTTTCCCCATTCTCGCCCACAATTCCTTTATTAAGACAGTCTCGTAGAGGTTTATCTCGTTGGTGCTGTTGTGGTATGCAGTATCACTAGATGCTTCCCGGTAGTCAGGATCCATGGAGCTATTCTCTGGGCGTGGGAACTGACTAGGGTTGTCTTCAAGAACCTACCCACATTCAAACATCTGTTCACGACCTTACTCAATCATTAAGAATTTTATTATATGAGCGTCACACTGTCTTTTTCTCTCTACTTTCGCATCTCACAGACCCTTGCACGGGGATTTTCTTATAATTGTTTCAATAAAAGCGCCCGGGGGGTGGTGGTACTGATCATATAATAAATATTACTGAAGTACATGGCCCTGCATTAATAAAAGAGGGCTTCATTTAAAAGCATTGTAGAGTTCAATATAGGAAGAACGTAGTAAAAGGCTCTTTCAGTTTTTATCTCAGTGTATAAATTATTTAACAAAAACGAATGGCAAAAAACAATAAAAAATAAAATAATAAAATAATGAACGCACGAGTAGGAGCTATTCCTGTCAGTGGTGAAATACAGGAATGGCTCCAGTCTCTGATCGTCCGCCTGAACTGGCTAAATGAGCTTAGTCAGCGGAGCTAGTCAGTGAATAACTCCGTCATCGGCAGAGTAACGCTAAACTACCTCATTGGACAAGAAAGGCTCTGCAATCCCTTCGTTATGTTAGTAACCATTTCTTGTTTGATACATCGGTGTTTTCACGACTTGCATTGATATTTCATTGTTCCGCTTCGAGACACACGGGTAAACAATACCTGCCCCGTGGGCAGAGATAGGAAAATATGGACTGTACTAAGAACCAATCAGACTGCAGGATTCGTTTCCGTGCCCTCCAAGAAAAAATTAAAAATCCCTATCCAGTGGATAAGTGTTACAAAGTATATAGCGTTATCCATCAGATAGAGATTTATTCAGTGGATAGCGCCATTCAGCCTTTCAACAACCAAGGAAAGGTGCTTTACCATCAGGACAAAGCACTTTTCTCTTTATTCTGGTTGCTTAGAAACACTGGGAAGTCCTAGCCAATCAAGATAATTTCATGATTGAGTAAAACCATGTTACCGATTCTTTAAAAAACCGTCAACTAGTCGATCTGTACTCAGATTGACTGTATTTTCTACGACATGGTATAATTGAACTGATGTAAATTAGTGTTAATTCCAAATTCTTTTGGAAATAAAGTTTATGCTTTCAGGGGGGGTCTTTATCCACCCCATGACTTGTGTTCATTATACACACTTTAGATGACCCTTTTTTCCTTTTTTATTGCCTTCGAAATGCCTCAGTTCATGGTCAAAATTTGTTAAGGGGTTAGTTTTCCTTTAAAGTGGACTGATGCTGTGTTGGTTGCGGAGTGGAAGTTGGAAAATTGTTTAGTCAACTAGGTTGACATTGTCACCTCAAAAAGATGGCGTTTCGAACGTTCATCCCTCATCAGAACGAATACTATCAGAAAACCGAAAGCAAATGTGAGAAAACACTCGCAAATCTGGTCATTTGGAAGTAATGCAAATTTTGTCCAAAAGTAAATATTTGCACATGTTACATGAGTAAAACGCACGCGAAAGTTTTTGGATGTAGTTTGGGTAAACGTTGGAAAACAGTGATGCATACATATAGATTTGCAACATGTTTGCTTAGATTTTTGCAGAAAGCAAACATTATTTTTCCACAGAGAGCAAATCTGGAGTAAATGTACACCGGATTTGTTGATTTGCGGAGGTATCAAATACGAAGCAAATGTAAAGTAGATTTCAGGTTTACGTCGTATTTGCACGCAATTTCAACGGAATAAACATCTGTGTTTGCATCATAATTACTTCTGGTGATAATTTTGGTCAAATTTAGAAGGCTAAATTTGCATCATATTTACTTCTGTCGCAAACCTGTTTAAATCCGTTTTTTCGTGCACTGCAGTCAGTTTTATTTAACCCTTAAGAACAAGTCTCTGTAAGAATCAAACATCTTGGGAAATGAAAATTTTCAACCCCCCTTCAAATTTTGCATGCAGTTAGGCACTTAGGGGGGATGCACAAAATTACCCTTTTAAAGGTCGCAGCACTCTTGTTGCCATGGTAACAACGGCTGTTTGTTCGAGGCCTGGGGCTTCATTTTCATACAAAAATGTCGCAAAAAAAGAGTGAAATGTTTATTTCTCTATCTCAAGCTAAATACAACATTACAAATTGGCACTTCTACCATACATAGAAACATCATTCGTCTCCACTTTGATTCACTCAATTTTCCCTGACAGTGAATGTGAACACACCAGTAGATTATTCATCTCGGTACAGTTTCGGTCGTTTTGTTGTCGGGTAAAACTGGGAAAATGTTTATCTGAGTTTCTTCAAACGTACACCGATTCTGGAACTGAAACTATCCACCGAGCTGGTTATAACATTCTAGTTTTTAAATATGTAAAAGTCTCTGCGGGTCTGCCTCTACTTTTTATAGGGGCAATTCGCGAAAAAAGCTCAAAATCAGATATTGCATAATTTGGCGATGTTTACATCCAATGTTCTCAACAACAAATGTTTGAGACAGATGAAACATGTACGGCTTAGGAAGAATGTTATCTTATGAGCAATATCCCGAAGAGATACTTGTATGTCATTTGAAACATGTTGAAGTCGGCTGATCTACACGAAACTATCCTCACACCGGTCATTTGTCACAAACATGTACGTTGTCACGATGGCGTGACGCTGTATTTCTCCATGAAGTTGCCATCGATCGCCCTAAAGAAGACGAGAAATGGAAACTTTTGGATATATCAGCAAATTTTCGCGCATTCTAAGTAAAAATAACCAAAAAAAGAGAAGAAAACCTCAATTGAACGCTCATAAACACTAAGAATCTACACGTAAAACCCAGTCGCCACAATAGCAATTTGTTGGACTCGCGCGAAAATCATCACAAAGTGGAGATTCTGAACTACTCAGTATCCTTGCAGTACAGAAAACGGAACAGGGATTTCATCACAATCAATTTCCAAAATTTAGCTTTTTTCAGGGAGCCTCTCACGTGCTCGAACGTTATATTAGCTTTGAGACCTTAGATTTATTTCCCTTGACAATAAAATGCTATAGAAAGTGCTTACAAAATTACAAAGGAACAATTTTTGGTGTCGCTTGGACCGAGAAATACAGATTTAAAATAATTAATGAACCAAAGGGCACAATCTTCTCAGTTATTACCTTGATAATCTCCACAGACAAACGTTATTGGACCGAACGATCTCCTTTTTCTTCCTGGTGAGCCGGCAACCTCAGGGAAAAATTAGAGAGACCTTTGATTTCCTCTTGTGTAAATCACTGGGAGATTGCGTTATATTCATCTTTCTTTAAGCTTGTAAAAGATATCCGGGAGAAAAGTATGGAAAATAATAGTGATGAAATCGCTGTTCTTCTTCCTGAAGGACATGAAGCAATCCAGATTACATATTAACCATGAGGAGTTCTGTTCAAGTGACAAGTTGCGATTTGCATATGGATAATAAGTTGTTTGAAAGGTGGAATCCTGACATTATGATTTAATTAAATATTTTATTTCGAACTTTGTTATGATTTTTTCTTTATCAAGACATGGAAGGAAACATTGATTGACTCGATAGCACTGCGGCGGTGATAAGTTTCTCCCCGTCATATCTTATGCAAATTTTCTAACAGTTTTCTGACAGTTTTCAGACGATTTGAAATATCTTAGTTCCTGTCACAAGGAAATGATAACTGCCCGAATCTGCTCTCTGTAAGGAGATGCCTATGTCATTCAAATTGCTATTGTTGCAACTGGGTTTTACATGTAGTACTACCGCTGACAAGTTACGATTTATACTCGTTTACGAGCGTTCAATCAAGGTTTTCCTCTTTTTTTTTTTTTTTTTTTTGGTTGTTTTTACTTCAGAAAGCGGAAATCTGCCGACATATATGAAAAATATCCATTTCCTGTCTTCTTTGGAGCGACCGATGGAAACTTCATGGAGAAATACAGCGTCACGCCATCGTGATAACGTACATGTTTATGACAAATGACCGGTGTGAGGATACTTTCGTGTAGATCAGCCGACTTCAGCATGTTTCAAATGACATACAAGTATATCAGTGTATCTTCAGAGGACTTCGGATCGCTCAAATTCCCATGAAAGAAGGTGCAGTACTCGGAATCTGTATGATATGCACACGATTTGAGGTATGTGTTTGTAGTTACGTCGAGTAGTCCTCCATGAAGGTTGATCAATTTCTTTTAAACGATGACAACCAGAGGCGAGATTTCTCTTCGGGATATTGCTCATAAGATAACATTCTTTCAAAGCCTCGCACGTTTTATTTGTCTGAAACATTTGTTGTTGAGAACATTGGATGTAAACATCGCCAAATTATGCAATATCTGATTTTGAGCTTTTTTCGCGAATTGCCCCCATAAAAAGTAGAGGCAGGCCCGCAGAGACTTCTACATATTTAAAAACTAGAATATTATAACCAGTTAGGTGGATAGTTTCAGTTCCAGAATCGGTGTACTTTTGGAGAAATCCAGATAAATACTTTCTCTGTTTTACCCGACAACAAAAATGACCGAAACTGTACCGAGATGAATAATCTACTGGTGTGTTCACATTCACTCTCAGGGAAAATTGAATAAATCAAAGTGAAGACGAATGATGTCTCTATGTATGGAAGAAGTGCCAATTTGTAATGTTGTATTTAGCTTGAGATAGAGAAATAAACATTTCACTCTTTTTTTGCGACATTTTTGTATGAAAATGAGGCCCCTGGCCTCGAACAAGCAGCCGTTGTTACCATGGCAACAAGAGTGCTGCGACCTTTAAAAAGGGCATTTTTGTGCATCCCCCCTAAGTGCCTAACTGCATGCAAAATTTGAAGGGGTTTGAAAATTTTCATTTCCCAAGATGTTTGATTCTTACAGAGACTCATTCTTAAAATAAAAAAAACCAGATAATCCATATCACAGTTGATGCAGAGAGTAAATATAACTTCCTGATCTTTTCAGCCTTTGTAAAAAGAGTGATCAAAAGACAAAAACTAGGTTATTGATCAAATATGCTTCATGCATTTTAAAATACTTTTGTGCAATTTTTACCTGAGTCAGCTAAACACTAGCCCTTTCAAATTAAACATTGTAGTGATAATTTTGTGAAAGGCATTAAGCTGCCGGTGTGTGCATTGGAAGTGAATGAGTGGTACATAAAACATGTTTTAACTTCTATATGGTGGACAAAATTCCCTGACCACCTTTCTAACCCCTGACAGGTCATAGCAGTGAAGTTCCTAGAGAAAATTAATCATTGCACTGGGTAGATGAGCTCACAATTCTTTGTTAATGCCATTCTTGGTGTTTGTCAATGTTAGTTTGATTCCATTGCAACATATTGCAATACCCTAATTTTATGACATGATTGGCATGAGGGACAACACTGTGATGCTCTGATTGGTGCAAGCATACCCCAATACTGTGATCTGATTTTTGGGAAATGCATAAGCCTAATGCAGAAATCGGAGTAGTGCAAAATACATACCCTAATGTGCCCATCTGAGATACAAACCATTCGATACGCTAACACAGGGTCATTCTTTTTTATATCTTAAGTGATGACTCAAAAATAATTAAAAAATTAATCTTTACTCTTTTCAGGAATTGTAAATTTTCAGAACATTCTGATCTGTCTGAGTCAGCACATCTGCTTCATTTATCATACCTCAAGGGAACAAGCCCCTAAAACTCAGTGCTACTGTTGCAGCTCAGTGAAACACTTACACGCAACATGTCTGTTGACATGGTTTAAACAAAAAGTAAGAAAAATTTGTGAATTGTGCCATAAAAGTGCTATCAAGAAAAAGGGCAAGACACATGCCAATGTGATTGTTATTTCTAAGCCCTTTTTGACTGATTTGTATTGGTACAGTTGATCTTCATTTTACTAGGGTCAACATTTTTGTTTTCATTGTCATCAGTTTCACCACATTTGTAACCTTTGCCATACCCCTTCCCCCCTTAGTCCTCTCTTTTCTCCCCCCCCCCTTCTCTTTGAACTTTTTTTCCTCTCTTCTCCCATGTTTCTGTTGGGAAATTGAGCAAAACCGAGGTGTTTGATAGATTAAGGATTTTTTTCTTTACTGAATGAAGTAGAGGAAGCAAGACAGTGGGCTACAAAGAAAATTGAATGTTTTCAGAACCAAAGTTAAAACCATATCCTTGTACTATTTCCAGATTTTCACATTTCCAGACTACCAAGTTAAGATACATGCGACTTACCTAAAGAATTATTGGCATATTTCTGGAATTCCACATTTTCCCGACTACTAAGATAAATGTACGTTAAAGACTAATTTGCATATTTTCAGACGTACCAAGTTAATATGCACGTGAGTAAGCTAATCGACATATTACACATTTTCAAGTTTCAAGATTACACCAAGGTATGTGTTCTGTGCTCTTCTACCCCAAGTTAAAGCCCAATTTGTTTATATTGAGACAAAGAACTCCTAACAATAATTGCAGACGTGCATGTCTTAACACTTTATAGCAGCAGGAGGGGAGAAGTAGCAATCAGTCCTTGGAAGTTAATGGGTTATAAGCCTTAGAGAACAGAAAGGATTATGGTTATAGATGTTATGAATACTTAAGATTAAAATTGTTAGTAGGTGACAGATTCACATGTTCATGTAAATAGGGTATTGAATATTTGTTAACTTGTGAAAGAAACTTGATTAAAAATAAGGTCAAGCAATTTTTCATTGTGTGTTAACCCTTTAAGCCTTCACTCCCATGAGTGACCAAGACAGAATTCTTCCTTACAATATCAATACAATATCAAGCAGACAAGTGATGGAATTGAAGAAAATATCAGCTAGGGGAGGGGATTATTAGTTGATCCAATACCGAATTCTCCAAACTAAACATGCATATTATGAAAAAAACCAAACATGATTGTGTATGATGAAAATCTGGGCCAGAATTTTCAATATCCGGTTGGGCATTTATTTGAGGTAATAAGCTATTTTCATTTAATTTTTTAAAGAAGTTTTATTGCTGGTTTGAGACAGGGTGTGGAATTTTGATCCAGGTTTAAAATAGGGTTGGAATAATTTTGTATTTCACCGTAAGGCAGGGCAACGGTTGATTTTATGAAGGGTGCTATCTCTGCTAAAAGAAAAGGCACAACTGAAAAAAGCCTCTATTCAAGCTGATCGTGTTTCTCAGATAAATTATTTATACTTTTGTTTGATATTGAGAAGTCCAATTTTTTTTTGTTTCAAAACTTATTTTAAAGCTCTTTACTCTGTCTGATATGTCTAACCATAGGGGCTGAATTGACAGCAACACAAAGAATGAATCTGCTTACATGATTTATTCAACAATCATCTGATAAACTTAGGAGTTCTGCTCTCATCTACAAATACTAGTCAGTGAAATCTCAACTGTCAAAGTCTTGAACAGAAGTGAATATAGTAATATCTTATATTTGAACTGCAGATCAATAAATGAAGATTAGAGTGATCATCACAGTTTATATGAAAACTACTTGAGCAGCATCTTCATTTGTTTAAGTCTTATACCTTTCATTTTATCATGGTAATAGTAACAGGCCAAAAATGTGTGCAAAAATACTTTAATATTTAAAGCTACTGCATACACCTTAAAAAATTGTGTAACGTAAAATATGTCTCTCACCACTAACCTATAATAAAGTCTTTTGTCTCTTAAAAGTAATGGGTTTACTTATTTACAATTTGTTTACAATTTCATTGGCAGTCATTATGAAACTACTTGAACCAGATCGCTTTGATCAAAAATAAAAACAAACAATAAAAAAAAAAAAAACTTTTATCCTAGCAAGCGACCAGTATCGCATTTACTCATCTGATCCGCCTATAATCTCCAAAAGAACTTCAATAAACTAAACAAAAAACTATTTCTTACGACAGACATAAATGATCAAATCGCACAGAAGCATGCATTAAATTTAGGATTGAAGTAAACCAATCATAAAATAACAAAGTTTCCTGAGAGGTCCGAGGTTTGTTTCTTTTCTATGAAGTAAGTTTTGTGTTTTTACTTCAATGTGTTATTGGTATGTTTACAAAAAAAAAAGACACTCTGACATCCTATGTTCTCAATAAGCTTGTTCATTGGTTCATTTTTCTTCATTTTGATCTAGTTTAAATAATCTCGCTACTCTGAGCGCTTCACAAACTTAGTTTTCTTTCGTTCATTCACAATTTCAGTGGTTGTGTTGTTCACTGAGCTGGTTACCTCACATTTTGAATTGTAAGTGGTTATATCATATTTTTTTCCAGTTTTAACAATTACTTGTGAACTTGCGATGTTAGATAATATGGATACAGCTAGACTGACTATTGTTGAGTAAATTCTTTGCTTTTTGTTTACCTACTTTGTGATGTTATTTTCTCAGAGGTATAACGCGCGTAGCTGACAGTTGTCGTTGTTGATGGCTTTAGCCAAGTGCCGTGCTCCAATGTCTGAGATGTTATTTTCTCTGAGGTATAACTCGCGTAGTTGACAGTTGTTGTTGTTGATAGCTTCAGCCAAGTACTGTGTTCCAATGTCTGAGATATTATTGTATGAGAGGTTTAACGTGCGTAGCTGACAGTTGTTGTTGTTGATGGCTTCAGCCAAGTGCCGTGCTCCAATGTCTGAGATGTTATTTTGCCAGAGGTGTAACATGCGTAGCTGACAGTTGTTGCTGTTTATGGCTTCAGCCAAATACTTTGCTGCTTCTTTTGTCAATTGATTTTCCACGAGGTTTAACCAGCTCAGTTGAGATTTACTACATTTTAAAAACTTACAAATCTCAAAACAACCTAATGTACCAATGTTATTGTAGGCCAAATCTAAATGTGAAATTTGTTGAACATTCTTAATTATAGTAACTGCTGAAGCACAATCAACAGGTGTGAGTTGACAACCATTAAAATTTACAAAATTAATGTTAATTTGTTGTAGTTTTCTCTGAATTATTTCCTCCATCGCACTACTTTCGTTAGTACATTTCAATAATGTCACTGCTAAATGTGTTTTGTCACTAGTCGGCCAACAAATTACTTTCCTTGTCTCTCCATTTTCTGTCCACTCTTCGTTGTACGAATCACTTTCTTTCTCTTCAGTTTCCACAGGAAGAAGGTCTGTGATGATTTCGCTCGGTAGGTTTTCTTTCTCGCACATTAATCCTGCTAGAAATTGAAAAACCAGCTGCCATTTGCCGTCCGCGATGTTCATCAAAGCAAAGTTCCTCAGTTCTGTTTCTTCCATGTTTGCTAGGTGCCTCGCAGCGAAGAACTCTTGCATTGTTAAATGAATGAAACAGAATTGTTGTTCACGTTTTAGCGGGGCAGTTTCACGGTCGGGTAAGCGGTGAAAGAGAGCGCTGCCTTCCATTCCGCATACTTCGCTTCGTTCAAAGACCAGCCTTCCTTCTTTAATTCCTTCAAATGCTATTTTTTCCAGTTTCTTGAATTTCTCTTTCACCTCAGGGAGCAATTGGTCTGATTCAAATTCTTCGCGAGTGAAATTCTGGCCGCGGAATTCTTCGTCGTGTCTGAAGTAAAATATTGTCACTGCTTTCTTGTAAATTTCTGTTAATTTCGTTGGTAGACTAAGACTGTTAGAACCATAGAACTTCACCATTTGAAAGAGAGTTGAGCAAATGATGAAGCAACTCGTAGGAATGTAGCAGAGAGAGAGAATGTTTATGTTGCCGCCGATGTGTCGCCATATTATTTCGCCCGCATGCTCGTCCTCTTCAGCAAATTTGGTTACGTACTCTTTGACTTGTTCGGGTGAGAAGCCGAGGATCTCAAAGACTTTGTCGAAATTAACACGCTCGATGCATGACAAAGCCGTAGGTCTTGTGGTTGTCAAAACGGCAGCTCCGTTGAGAAGTTTCCCAGTCGCAAGCTTCTCGTATAGAGCATACAAGGGCATCTTCTCGTCTACGCGGTTTTTGAATTGAGGCTCGAAATTTTCTTTGCCGATCTTTGAATTATGTTTAAATTCATCGATTCCGTCGAAGATCAGGAGAACTCTTTGGGGGTTGTCAAGGATGTAATTCCAGACTTCATCATCCATGTAATCTGCGGGGGAATGTTCTGACAATATGAGCAGTTCCCGGAAGCTAAGGTCGGTTGCCATGTTGAATGCTCTGAATTTGATGAAGAAAGTAGCGTCAAAATAGATTTTGGCACCAGATGATTCATGGAATACTTTGTTAAATGCCCAGTCTCTGAGGAGTTTGGTACAGCAAAGTGTCTTTCCGATTCCGGGACGACCAACAATCAAAACGTTTTTGTTTTCGTGGTTAAGAATGTCCTCCGGCCCTCTAGGTCTTGTGTTTGTAGTCTCACTTGATCTGACGTAGACTTCGAGATCCTCCCGTCTGTCTCCAGTAAAGTCATGATTAGCTATGTTTGGAACAACGACAAGTTTTGTGTAAATCTTATCCAGAGTCAAATGTTTAACTGAGCGTCCTTCGCCTGGAGTACTTGAAAAAGGCGACCGGAGTTGTGGAAGTTGATTTGTCTCTTTTTTAATACTTTCCTTTGTATTCGCGATGAATTCCTGAAGCAGTGGATTTCGGAGTCGTTGTGGGATATGTTCAAGTTTCAACATAGTGGGATTCAGGTGAGCCTCTAGAAACCTGGAATTTTTCATGAAACTATCTTCTTTCCACGCCCGTAGCAAAATGTAGACGGTTTCAAACAGAATGCCAAAGAGAAAAATTCCATTCACGACAAGAACAGCGCGCATCCAGGAGTTTTTCTTAGTTGCTCGTTGATTATGACACTTGTGTAAGATTGATGTGGAGTTTTGCATGACGCCAGTAGAATTCCTTGGCTGATTCCCCTCAGAGGTTAGATAACAAGAAAAGCTGGTTGGAAAGTCCAGAGGATAAAGAAATTCAGTTTGTAGGACCATGAAGAGAACCCCTAACAGAAACCTTGTGAAAAGTTGACAGCAGTAAGCGATGAAGAGCTTTTTTCCAGTTGATGATGCATTCTCTTGGTCGCGCGGTTGTCCCTCGAGATCACCGTCACGAGCGCAAGGCAACAGTTGATCGACTGTATGGCTCACTATTTTGGAGTAAATAGCACAAACAGTTCCAATGAAAAAAAAGTTAAGTAATACGAAGCTATAGATTGCAACACCGTGTCTGTTGTACCGCTCCTCGTACAGCTCGAGACATTTTCCACTCACAAAGTCGACGTCATCCCTCTTCGCCCCGCCACAGTGGAAATCGTACCTGGATTCGTCGTTTTCAATCTCTGCAAAAATGCTAAGGAAGATTACACCAATCGGGATCCAAAAAACAACTGCGACATGGCTGACTCTGTTAAATGTTTTTGGTGCAAGTAATTTTTTGAGGTAATCCATTGTTAACGTTTGTATTTTCACTGTTTTCAATTCGATGAAAATCGCATTATGTAGTAAGTTGAAATAATGAAAGTATGGTGGACTTCCGGTCAGTCATTGCTACAGATTTTATGGGTTATTTATGGAGAGAAGTACAGTTTTTATTCTTGGCAAAGTTACAGCTGTCAACTAGACAATTGCAATGGTTTGGTTTCACGTGGCATCTATTTTTCGACTACTTAGGAAGCTGATACGGGAAACTGAAATGGACGTATGTGCAGCTAGATTTAATCCAAGCATGTTATGAAATTTTGATAAGGTGTCAAAAAGACAATCACATAAACTGCGAAGGCTTTTGCTTTCTGAGGCAAATTGCACGCTTGGTAGTGTAACCACTAAAGAAATTGTGACTTGTCGCTGCGCATTCTCCTTCACCTTCCCCATCCAGCTAAGCCAAAGTAATTTTCAAACTAATTACGAGCGCCTCCAAATACGCCTTGGTTGTTCGAATTTAATTTTTGCAACCAGTTTTCAAGATCATGTGCTTTTTCGATTGACTTGTACGACTGCCAACCGTGATACAAAAGTGAAGACACAATAGACATTTCGTATGAAAATGAAACCACGGATCATTTCCAGCGTCAAAGGTTCTCTATTGTTCAGCTCTTTATAGATTTGCATTGATGTAGTGTACCCCGGCATTTTTTTTTCTGAAAGATAAGTGATGACATGTAGCACTAAAAATGGAGAAACGATCTTCGTAGGCAGAACCTACCTTTTTTTGTTCTCCCTCTCTTCATGCAACTTCGCATAGCTCAGTTGGTAGACACCCTAATTGGCATCTGCCGAGGCATGGGTTCAATTCCTGTTCAAGTTTGAACCTAATCGGGCTTTTTTTCTGCGATCGTTTTCATTGAAGCTAACCTCCAAAGATCTTTTCTTAACTTCAACCTTACTGGTAATTGATTTCGCAGGTACCAAATTACTCGATTTTGGTAAGACGGTATTTTGCGGGTTTTATTTTTTGCGACTTCAATACAAGGCCGACAATTAAAAACAAGGGCATTAAATTTCGCAATTCAAGCGTTCTTAAATTAATTTTGTTTGTGAAATGGCTTAACTTAATGATGACGACTACACGAAAGATTTTCTAAGGCCAAATCTAGCGATTCAGATGAAGATGAAACGTAGATTCAGATGAAGATGAAAGGTAGATTCTCCACTCCATATGCGAAATCTTCGCAAGTTAACGTCATTTCACATCAGAAGATACAAAATAAGACGAGTTAACAATTTTTGCATTTTTCGATACATATTTTAATACATGGATCATTTTTTCTATGATGGTGTTTGAATTTGGCGAGGAGTGTCATTCGCGGGTCTTTAATTTCGCGACTTCTTCACACAGATCGCGAAAAACGCGAGATTAAAGAGCCGCAAAACTAATTACCAATAAGGTATATCACCGCCGTAGGTCAAAATATCATTGGTTTCATTTAATTATGTTGAACGCTAACGTTATATACATTTTTCATCTTGTTTTAAAAACATCGTAACGCACACCAAGCACCGTTACACGAACTGAGCCGAGGGCTCTGGAGCACAAAACATGAAAAGAAAAAAGGTAGTTTCTTTCGGGCATTTTACTTAGAATACTTGAAAAATTTCCAGTTAAGAACTTCAATAATCACGTAGGATGCTTGTTGTTGATCACGTTAAAAATTTGGTTGAGTGTCGTCGTAGTCAGATATGCAAATTAGCCATGTGCTTGTCACGCGGTTAAGAACTGTTACCATATTGTTTCACGCAAGTCACTAGTTGGCTTTATCCTCACAATGTTTTCAGAGGAAGTCTTTTTCAACCCCGTGAAATTCATGATCTAACTATCCATAGGAAACCCACAACGACAGATACAATTCATTTCAGCTTTTGCCATAGGCTTTTTCATGCTCTTTTTGCCTACTTCGTCTTCCAAGTCCACGTAGGCAACGCAAATTAAACCTTCAACTTTTATTACACTTAACCTTCCTCGCGCCTTTACAACGTCCCTTATGGCTCTCAGTGGGCTTCAGGGATCAGTGACATTGCAACTAGTGCCCTCACACGTCTTATTCTGTATAAAAATATCTCGCTTTCGTTCAAAAGGAACAAGCTCTTTCACACGTAAGAACTAAGGAATAGAATGTTGAAATAGTGGGCGTGACTTGGCAAGCGCAATTAGTATGCTGATGTTATGGGAAATTCCGTTAACACTTTAACTCCCACAAGTGATTAACAAATAACTTCTCACTAAAATATCTATGCACTATCCAGCAAACAGGTTATGAGAATACTCAAATGTATCAGGTAGAGGTTGATATCTTGATCTAGAATGAAATTCTCTCAACTTATTTACAAGGAAATGTGTAGCAGCTAGAGGGGAGAATTAACAATCACATCTTGGGAGTTAAAGGGTTACACAGTTTTGGGGGATGGTATCATAAATTCCTCAGTGGATTTTCTCGCAACTTTAGGATTTTTTTTTTTTTAGATAAGACCCTGCTGCTGAGTAAATTTGTAATCAATTGAATGTGGCCGTTGCAACATTTTGATGCCGCTAAGTTTACAGTCGATTTAACTGCTGCGACATGTTACTATTTACGTAAAGGGCTCTAAATTACGTTCTATTCGATATATTAAATTCCTTTTTCGTAGGACAAACTTTCAATGACGTTCTTAGCTATTGTGCTAAATTTGAAACTATTTCCTCGCGTCCATGTGAAACTACAGCATCTCGAAGTAAGGGAATTTACCACCATAATGTTTATAATAATTTGAGGGGAAAGTTATAGGACGTTTTTTGTTCCATGTGCCAAGCCAATTGTTGGTAGAGTGGAAGCGTACGGGTAGAGCTTCATGAAAATCAACTCATATTTGCTTGTTTTGTCCAAAGTTGTCTTTTTGATTAAAACGCACAACAAACGACCAGCCAGCAAGCTGCAGGATGCGCGTTTCTCCTCCTGCGGGAAGACCTGAGACAAGTCGGGGATAAATTTTCCGGGGGTCTGGCCCTAATGATAATTTCCGTGCCAGACCCCTTACAGACCTCTCCCCGACTCGCATTGCTTAAAAACCTCATACATTCTTCCGAGCAAAGAAACACTAGTGCCTCTCGAGGAGAATTGTGAGCTTCGATGAACAAATAATGTCCAAGAACGAATATCCGTACATGTTTTCGCTCCAAATGAAGGTTATTGTGTTTGTTTTAGCCTGCAGTGCAGGCATCTTATAAGGGCGAGTTAACGTTGAGAAGCTCACGGTCGTTTATTCAACCGGCTATGGTTGATTTGGAGATAGAGGCGGTGGGGGGCGGGGGGCGGACTCATGCTTCTGTTTTGGAAATGTTGCGGACCCTACCGGCTGGTTTCGACACATGCTGTGTTCGATTTCGAAACTTATCGAGCATTTTCGGACACTCGCATTTTCTGTACGTTTACGAAACCTTTAAATTTGTAATTTTTTGCTGGGGTATCATTGAATGGTTGTTTCAACAACAGTGCACAAGAACCTATCTATCAAAATGACTCAGCGTAATTTTCAATTGAGTGCCGAAAGTAATCCAAAATATCTTTGGCTTTCCTTAACTTTGCTCTGTGATTGTTCTAGAAAACTCACGCAATCCTCTCGACCAATCAGATGCAAAACTAAGAACAATCGCGATTTGATCACTTGCGTTCTCCCGCGCTTCAAGCACTTCCCTTGTTTTCACTATGAGTTCTCATTGGCTAATGATAATCTCAACCTTTGCTCAGACTGGTCGCTTGGATTCTTTTTAGTTTTAAAACACCCAATCAAAAGGCGTTCTAAAAGGGCCAACCAATCACAGATGAAAGTCCCAACGCTCTCCGATGTCCCGAGGCCAAATTTCGCTGTTACTCTTGGAGAATGTAAATAGTCTTTCAGGCTGCTGTTTATATGAAATTGTTCATTTGTGGAAAATTATTCTCGCTTTTATTGGACAGGTATCTTTAGTCTACAGTTGCTCATTAAAAAAGTGTGCGAAGCAAAGCCTTTAAAGGCGTCAGGCCCGGGTTATTAAGCAAAGCGAAAAATCTTAATCTTAAAATGCTTTCTTAGGAAATGCAAAGTTGAGGATCCTTTGCTACATCTGGTCTGCGGTTTTCTTCAGCAATAGTAACCAAACCCCATCCCACACATGCACTTCCGGTACGATGGATGACAGATCTTCAGGCATGAGCGACGATGAAGCTGGCAAACCTTGAAAGAAATCAGAGTGATGTTCAAGTTTAGCAGAAAATGACGAAAAGAAGGAAATTCGATAAACATAAAAAAAAAAACTATTTCCGGTCTTTGCCTTACACTCAATCATCCCGTCTCTGGGATGAAATGGATATTTATAATCTTACAATACTTACCGTCCAGGCCCTTCCACAGCATTTTGATCCAGCTTTGAAGTTCTTTTTGTACTTTTTATTTGTCAAACAATTCTTGAATTTTCCTTTGCACATGCGCAGGACCTTTTTCTTCCCCCCTTGCGCTGTGACTGGCTCCATACAGCTGTATAACAGAATCACCAACACTAAAAACATGACAATCTTCATCTGTAAAAAAAATACAGTCATTTCTTAGTTTAATTATAAAATTGAACAGCCCAATTTTTAAGTCTGAAAAAAAAACAATAAAACAAGCTTTCCAACAAATGTCGCTGCTTCCTTTTTAAATCATGTAAATTTTCCTAGATCCCTTATCTTCATCTTTCAGCTTCAGTTAACGTTTTCACAACCACGACCGATCTAAAAGTACCTTTCCTTTACATGTCCTAGACCACATAAAGCAAACAAGTGATAAAAATAAAGAAAAGATATCATTTGATTCAACAGAAAATTCTCAAACTTAATATCATAAAGAATGTATAGCAGACAGTAAGGAGAATTTTATTGAAATCTCGCGAATGAAAGAATGAAACAGCCTTAATACAAATGCGACTGTTTTTGAAGCAGAGGAAGCCTGGGAACAAGATTGTTTTCGCGATTGCCTTCATCGCAGACAGAACGTGAAGAAAATTTTCGTAGTTTGTTCTTGAATTCTTAACATTGATAGATTGCTTGCCGTAAGCTTTGATACCAGCATTCTGAGGTGAAAGAAATCTCTTTGAAGAGAGTTGTTATTGCGCAAAATAATTCAGCTTAATCTTCGAAACCACGTGCACTTACTTCAGCTTGGCTCATGTTATCTAGAAGTTCCTAACAAAGTGTTCGATGACTTTTCGCATAAAAAAACTGATCTACCATTCTGAAATAGTAAATAGTAAACTAACAATTCAAGTGTTTAAGGTTCTTGTTGAGGTAAGACTTGATCTCCAGTTTCAACTGTGTGTGCGATTCCACCGCATTTGGCTAAAATGCCTTAAAAATTGCACAAAACAAAATTTTCCTCGTTTAAGCTAACTTATATAGCCCTCTACCAATTCGAAGGAGAAAATTAAATTTCCTTCTTGTTTTTACTATTCACCTTTATTATATAGCTCTCTAACGTTTCTGAAAATTCGGAAACTTAAGAACAAGTACTAAAATGCTTCGCTTGAACTGAAGTTTGTCACAAATTCAGAGAGATGCTCCGCGGCACATTCAAGTATACAGACATGCAAACTTACCTTTGTCGTCGTTTGAATTGCTTTATTGATAATTGATAATTGATAATCGCTCTCCAAAAACAACTTCGTTCGACCAAACCGTCTCTGAACAGCTCGATGACCGGCGAACGTATTATAAAAAAACGTGTTGGCTCCGCAGCTGTAACATGTTCGAAATTCAAACATGCAAGAGCTAAATTTGTCTGAGGTCAATAGATAGGAACCTTTAGAAAGAGTTTGTGTTTAATTTTCTTTAAATTCCTAGTCATTTTTCAACTTCTTTATTAGAATTTCGCCGGAAAATATTCCGCTTCCATCAAAGTTCAGGTATTGCCATCTGGGAAACAACTTCTCAACAACTACTTTGTTAAGCTTTTTGAACTTAAGAGTTCAGTAAGTGAAACAATCGACACAGATGGCTAAAATTATTTGATCAACAAGTGACATTTCTTGACCCAGTTTATACAACTGCCACTTCAAACAAAGAACATTCAATTATCCAGTTCTGATATCCTTGGCCCCAATAGGAGCGGAACTTATAGACTGAGTACAAAGTTCCAGAGTTACGCTCGGACTGATAGACAAACCTTGGTTTTGGGATCCCAAGTTACCGCAAATGCTGATTAGATGGTACTTCGCTTGTATACATCAGAAATCGCCAGTTGCCAAGCAACTTTTGAAAACAAAAATTGTTGTCCTTGCTTGATTAAGTCATGCAGTTCGCCATTAAACTTTCATAGCAATTTGTTTGTCTATAGTTTCTTCAACAAAGGTTCTGTGAAAGAGCTGACTGGAGCTTACGAAACTTACCAGGCATTCATTTCGTGTTAGAACGGTTTCAAAGCGATTTTCGCCCTAATCAACTCGTCATTCTAAAAAGTACCTACCTGAGACGACTTGCATATTTTGTCGATTGTATAACCGAAAACTGTCAGTTTGGAAAGCTCCTTGCGCAAACAAAGCAGTCAAACACATGTCAATTACGTGTTACAAGTGTTCCGGTGAAACGAACCTCTAACTTCGTCCCCGAGTTCTTCTTCCCAAAGGAAAGAAAAAAGAGCCTGGGGACGAGGTTGACAAACCTCGGGATAAGGATGAATCCTCGTCTCTAACCTGAAAACGCCTTAATCCCGCGGAAAAGTAATTCGTTTCAAGAAATTTAAAACACTATTCAAAACGGAGAAAGTTGAGGGGGGCAGGTAGGGGGGGGGAGAAAAGGGAGGGGAGGGAAAGGCAAACGCGTAGAATTGCACCGGATTCATTTTTTATTTTTTCATCAGCTTTTTTCGTCAAAAATATCTGTTTATTTCTTCTCCACAACCAGATTCACCTTTAGCCAGGACGTTTTTCTTGGTAGAAGTGAATCCTACCTTTTAAAAGAGATAAACTATCGAATTTTGAACGTTGAAAGAGAAACGAATCATGGTTTCCTGTTATGTTTTCAGCTTTCTAGAGAAACGCGTTTACTGGGCTTATTGGGCTCTGCAGTCATGTTCTTGCTAGAAATGTGGTTTGCTTAAAATTCACAAAAGAATCAAACAATCGAATTCTGGTAGACATGTTACTTTCCATTAAATCTGTATTCAGTACTACTACAAAAAAAGTTATATTAACGTATCTCTGTTTCAAATTACTTTCATCAGGAAGGATTCATCATTTCTCGTCATAAACCGATAGAGTTGATTATTTTTCATTTTACAAACATTTGAAACATTCACTCTTTCTTGTTTTCTTCCCTGGAGCCAGTTTTCTTTGTAAATAAAGGTTCAGCGTGCCACAGGGCCCCTAAGATTGCGGCGTGACAGATGTGTAAGGATATGGAGCTTATCACAGTAGATGGGTACGTATTCCAACACAACTCTATGACCCCAAGAATAAGGAGCCTAAAAGAGAACCATAAGAAGAAGGTCTATAAAACTTGCGCCACTATCTCAACCAATCACATGCCAAGCTAAAACCTTTTGGCGGTTCGCTTGTTTCTTCTTGAGTTCTCATTGGCTAGTGATGATATTAACTTTTGTTCTGATAGGCCTTTGTGATTCTTCTGAATTTGGTGTTTCGTCACTCAATTGAAAACTGAAAACTGATAGTAGGTTCATTGTAGAGTGCTTATGCTTAATATCGTCTTTTCGTAAATCTGAATATATAGCAATGGCACATTTCGTTTATTTTTCTTGCTCTCACAAGTTTTGTGATCAAATTCCTCAACGAAAACGAAGAACCAACTCAAATTTGCCCCGCTCTCAAAATGTACCATCGTAACTCTGTTGGCAGTGGCACGCAATTAATATCTGGAAGGAAAGGGTGCAAATCCCGTTGAATTTTTCAGGCCTCTACACTGCAATCTCTTTAATTGCAGCTCACTTGCGTGGATTTTTCTTCACTTTCACTAGTTTTCTTAACGTTCTATTGAAGTTTTTCAATAACGAAAGTCCGCGGTTTATCAAGAGTGGACAGAATGAATCGCTAACCTGGCCGATATCCATAGATTGGTCTTCCACAACAGGAACAAAAGAGTGTGAAAATACCACACATAAAATTGGTAATGAAGCGACCGAGAAAAGGCCATGCCAATGAAATTAGACACAAATAATACATGAACAATCTGTACACATGGTTAAGGATCAACAGCCTGTTAAGCAGTAAGTTATAAAAAGACAAAAAATATAAAAAATAATGCGGGAGTGGATATTCCAAAAAAAAGCTTAAAGAATACATGCCCTGTCTAACCTTAAACACCCTGACATCAGCATGTATATTCTCTATACGGTTCTTTATACATTTCCTAAGCTGCTGACAGGGAGAATTTGTTTCGTAATCAAGGGCTTCTTTCATTGATGATCATTTCCTTTATTCTCCTGACCTCAATATGTGATTCAGTGGTGATATTGTAAGGAGAAATCAGATGTTAGTCACACTTTGGGGCTCAAGGGGTCAACTCCATCTATGCACAAGACATGAGTCACTTTACACAAAAAAGTACAAAATTTGTAAGAAAATCATAGGTGGCTATCATTTTTAAAGAAAGATTTCATATCTTGCTAGCCAAATTCACAACTATTGATTCACATGGACTGTTTTGGTATTTGTTTAAAAAGGATATGATTAGAAGTTAGAGCTTCTCCTTGAAAAGGTGTTCTTAAATAACTCTGTAAAGATTCTGATTTTCTGCAAAATGGAACAAAATTGGCAGAGTTAACAAAGCTTATTACCCGTTGAGTGATAAAATGATCTTCACTGTGGGTGCCTTAACCCTTTAACTCCCAGATCAAATTTGTAATTCCCCTTACTGTCAAGCATACAGTTCTTCTAATGTTACTTCAAAGAATTAAGGATTGAATCACCTAATCATTTCCAATTTGATATTTTTCTTTATTCTCATCACTTATCTGGTTGATATTTAATTGATATTGTAAGGAGAAATTCTGTCTTAATCACTCATGGGAGTTAAAGGGTTAAACAAATTTACAAAAAAGGGGAGAACTACAGATGTCCTCTGAGAGTCTAACAAATTGTGAGCCTGACAGAAAATCTAGAACAAAGCCAGAGCAGGCATATAGAATTCATGGACCCTTTCACATTTGTTCTAAGAGCTATGCACTCCACAAAATGCCTGTAGGTAGTGTCATGGCTACACAAAAGTCAAAACAACCTAGACATCAAGAGGAATTACTCCTTGGCCAATTGTTTGGTTAATAAAAACTATAACAAAATTCTCACACACGAATGGTTATCACCAGCCTGATTTGAGCACTATTTTAGGACAGTGGACAAGTCACACTTGTAATTGGACAGTGTAATAGGACAGTTAAAGGGACAGTTAACATGTCATGCCTGTGTAAGGAGACAGAACACATCATTTGTGTGCACCATTGTCTTGCCTTTTGCCAAGTTCACTGTTTTTTCTATAAAACTGTATAAAGGATGTCTAGTTTTTTTGTCTAGTTTTTTTCTCAAATTTTGACATAGTTTTGATTAGTTGATAAGAGGACTTTGTGTCATCCAATTCTGTTGGTAATCATACTATTGATTAACAACTTGAATTCCCACTTTGCAGTCATCCGATCTTCTTAATCACTTATATGATTACAAACTGAATTGCACTCCAGTCAGTCCTATTACAATATTATTATTAATGAAATACAGTGGCCTCGTAGAGTGACATCCTAAAGTGCTTCTACAAAGGGGACTAGCTACATCACAGCAGTTACAAAAACATGGGGCTGCCTAAAATAGTTTCCAAAATGTTTCTGGAATAAAACAAGAAGTATAAAATAGAGTACCTTGTCCACTTGTATAAGTAAAATAAAATCAAAAGTGTAATGTGACACAAGAGAAGACCAACATGAAAATAACGATTCAGAAAAAGCCACTCTGGTAAAAATCTCCAATTAACAGTCCACTTGAATATAAACTGCCGGCCCAAGTTGAAAGCCATAGTGATGTAACTGATGGGATTATCCAATAGAAAAGGAAGGCCAAGAACAAGCTGAAAAAAAAAATCCATGCTTTAACCCTTTGACTCTCAGATCAAATTTATAATTCTCCTTACTATCAACAATACAATTCTTATAATGTTAGTTCAGAGAATTTAGTCTTGGATCAACTAATTTTCCCAAATTGATATATTTTGTTATTCTCAACATTTATCTGGTTGATATTGTATTGATATGGTAAGGAGAAATTCTGTCTTAGTCACTCATGGGAGTTAAAGGATTAAAAGCTACTACAATTTTCAGTTGAGTAAGGCACAACAGATGTTTTGACTTGTCTTGAAACTTGAGACTGATGATGGTTTATGTGACAACAGAGTCTTTGGAATTGCAAACTGAGAAATATGTGGCAATCAGTTTGGAGAGTAATTTAAATTTCCATTTCTTGGTAGTGAAGTGATTACAACAAAAGAATCCTTACTTGAATCAAAGCACATAGAGCAAGTCTTGGCACTGTCCACCAAACTCCGAAGGTTTGTAACAAGAGCAGCAACAGACCAGGAGCAAAGAGGAGAACGTTCATCTTCACACTCACAGCCAGGCTGTTTAAAATACATTTGATGCTTTAATCCTTAATAAATAACAGTAATAACATTTGTAGTAGATATCTTTTTTCATGCTACATTTCCTGCAGCAAAATGATTTCCAACCAGTTTTACCTGAATATAATGCATCCTAAATTCCACCTGTCATGCAGAAAGCAGTTGACTGCGACATAGAGGAGAAACATTGCCACAGGGTCATTGAAAAGACGAAGAATGAAAATTGAGTGGATTCTATACGATGTGCAACACATGAAGAAGAAGGCATATGGTGGAACCTATAAAGAAATCACTGAGTTATCAATTGGAAGTAATTAACATGTAACTTCGCCTTATAATATCCATACATTAGACTGCAAACAGGTAATAAGAATACTCAAACTTATCACGTACAAGTTATCTCAATCTAACACTTAATTATTGTATACAATTTATATGGAATGTGTAGCAGCTTGAAGGGAGGATTAAAAATCCAATCTTGGGAGTTTAAGCGTTAACTAGATGTGCCAACTTGCATGTCAGGTTTAAGTTTGAAAACAAAACAAAACTAAATAAAAGGATACTTACAGAAGAGGTTTTTTGATAAATTGCAAATACACTCACTAGGGTGAGTATATATAGAACAGCAAAAATGTACTGTGCAGTCTTGATGTCTGTTCCATGACCAGTAAGATAATACAATCCAGCAAACAGGTAAACAAATCCTGCTGGATAACTACAATAAAACAATAGAAGTAAAAAGAAAAAACAATTTGCACATATCCAACTTAAGTTGTTACAAACACATGAACTACAGGAAACAGTGTTCTCCATTTTTTTAAGTAAGTAATAAAATAAGGTAAGGTACTACAGGCAGTATATTTAACCTGTTACCAGCTGATTAGGAGAACAATGAGTAAAGAGTGTGGTTGTGTTTCTCTATCAAGGGAGGAAGACTTTTGTTCAAGAAAAACTATATTCTTACATTAACCATTGAACTCTCAGAACTGATTAATTTGTAACTTCTCCCTATAATATCCATAAGTTATCCAGCAAAGAGGTAATGAGAAAACTCAAACTTATCAGCAAGAAGTTGTTATCTTGATCTAACACCAAATTCTTGTAACTAATTTACAAGAAAATGTGTCACAGCTAGAGGGGTGAATTAACAATCACATCTTGGGAGTTAAAAGGTTAACCCTAGAAGTGACATGCAACTAACTTAAGAAAATGATTGTGAACAAGAGAAGCCCTTGATTGGTTAACACATTCCCCTTTCAGTACCATGAGAATTGTAAAGAGAACAGTGAGGAGAATGTGCAGACTGATGTTAAAGTTGGAAGGCTTATAACGATAGCTCTCTGGACTAGTCCCAAGAGATCACCCTTTAAACCCTTAAACTCCCAGAGGTGATTAACAAGTAACTTCTCCCTACAATATCCATGCACTATCCAACAAACAGGTAATGAGAATACTTAAATGTATCAGATAGAAGTTGTTTTCTTGATCCAATACCAAATTCTTGTAACTAATTTAGAAGGAAATATGTAGCAGCTAGAGGAGAGAATTAACACTCAGATCTTGGGAGTTAAAGGGTAAACATACCAAACTACATGAGCATAAAACTATTCTTACTCTTACTACTTATTTTCATTTATTTTTCTATTTTTGAGAGAGAAAGGAGAAATTCACTCTTACACCAATGGACCTGTTGCTCCTTTCAGGAAACTGTAATCATATGTTCCATTTATAACTCCCTCAACTTCTTCCATGTATGCTTCCCAATCTATCTCTGTATCTATAAATCCAAGCATATTCAAATAATAATGTTTCCAGTTCTCTTAATGAATTAAGTATAGTAATGCTAATGTTACTGTGGTAACTTGAATAAAATTAACCAATCACACCACAAGAAATCAACAGAGATTCCAGCCAAATTCAATTGTGCCAGTCAGAGCCAAGGATCAAAGGCATAAAAAGATTGAAACTATTTAGGAAATAATTAATAGCTTGTCCCTTCCACAATAGCTACTCTGTAAGGTGTATTTTCCTGAGATCTGAAAATAAATTATCTTAATTTCTGTGAGAACTGGGAAACATCACCCATTACCAGGTACTAGGTGATTTGCATCTAAATTACATTAGTAATCTTGTGGTAATAAAGACTGTCTTTGTTCTAGACACTGCTTAGTGTCTTGTTATGTGGTTTAGCTAAAATTCATGTTCTTCCAGCTTGGATCTAATAAAATAAACTTGCTTCAAATGTATGAAATTTTTACTGATCACCCAGGTTTTGGGAATATTTGTTTTTGCATTACTTGATGCAAGCCAAAAGGTTGATCTGCCTTCCTGACCACAGAAATCACGCGACTGATACTTCGGTACATCGCTATTCCTTGCAAATAAACTAAGAGCAGATTCTAGGCGACGAAAATTTTTATAAACAGGAAAAATCATATTTCTATCTGAAAGAGAGTTTATCAGTACATAATGAAATCCGAAAAACACAAGAATCACATCAGCTGATCACAGGAGTAATAATTATTATTGTACTCACATTTGATTTTCCAGATGACTATGACATTTACCACAATCTCTGCAAACAAAAGAACAAGGCCAACCACCCAGGTCTTACTCGGATCAAACAACAGTATTTTTATCCATTCGATTACGAATTGCACATTTAAATATTTCCACTGTGACTTTCCTTTTTTCCTAAGAACCGCCATACTTTAACCGGATTCGGCTCCAACCTCGATTTCGGCGTTTTATTTCATTGCATTGTGATTGGTTGAAGAATGTTCGGATTTTCACGGAGTTTCCGATTTTGGACGGGAATATACCGAACTCTTCTCCAAAACATAACATGGCGAAGTCGCTGCAGCTGGCTTTGTTGATCACAGGATTCTTAATGGGTTTTCTTTTCGCTGAATGCTTTGCACAGCGCCAGATATGCTCTTATTATGGTATGAATCTTTTCTTTTTTTTACGTATTTTTGTCTCGTATGCAACTAAGCTTATTTCATAGTCTATCGAATGAAATGACCTCAGGGATCCTTATTGTAAAGCGGCCAATTTTATTAATTAGGTTATTTTCCTAGATTTTTAACCTTTTCACGTCAACCTGAAAGGTAAGGATTTAAAGGATTTTAAATCCAGCTCGTGCCATGAAAGTATCGCTAATCTGAGAAAGCCACTAATGGTCATGGCCGTTTGTGCAATGCGGCCAAGGTGCAAAGGGCATATTCAGATGTGACTCTTCATTGCGTACATATCGTGTTTCTTCTCGCGTTTTTCATCGTCGCTTTTCTATAATCCAGACTTTGTTACTATTCCAAGTGATTATTTATTATCTTTTGTCTCGATTTTCCTAGTGTCAATATGTGTATGGCCAAATATATACCAAATCTCCTTACACGCTTAACAAATCATTCAATGGGGTTAATATGTTTCTGGTGTTATGTACTCATTACGTCCCAAAATACCTAGAGGAGAAAAATCCTTATCGAATAATGGGCAAAAATTCTCACAGATCCCAGGGATGCTGGTAAGATTGAGACAGATCAAAAAGCTTATGCAGGGTAGTCAGTCCGTGTAATGGGATGCTGGTCATCCCTTGACACTGCCACTCCCCAGTCCAAGAAACAGATTGCTGGGTGCAATACCCTTCAAACCCTAAACCAACGAGGAGAATTTGTCTTTTTCTGTCAGTGATTGTTTCCTTTATTCAATTCAACTCTTCAACCTCCTTCCCCCCCTCCCCCGGGGGGGACAGGTAACCAATAGGTATTGAACAGTCATCTTTGCCCTAGAGCTGTAGAATTTGAACCTTGTCTGGGGTGGGATGGGGAATCTTAACAAGTGGAATGCAGGTGTTTGAATTTTTGATATTGAGAAGTTTCAAATGAAGAGTTAGCTTCAAGAACAAGTAGCTTAGAAGAAAACTTTCACTTTGCAAAATGATGCTTACAAGTAAGAAAACAAACTGTGCCACCAAAAACTAATTTTTGACTTTGCAAAATTCTGCAACATCTATTGATCACACAGAAGACTTATTCAATTCAAAAATTGTGCTTGGGTAGGGCATTTCAAGGTAATTTTTGCCTGGGAAAGAAGGGTTGGAATTTAAAGGAATCAATCTTCAAAACTTTAAATGCTCAGGGGGTTGCTCATAGAGAGATGTTGAAGATTCAAATTGATGGACACAGTCATGTTTGATTCAGCGGTAATTGTGAAGAAGAGCTCCCCAAAAAACCTGTCGGCCGACAGACGGCTGACAGGTTTTGCCTGAAATATAGGCTACCTGTCGGCCGACAGTCGGCCAACTGTTGGTAATGTGTCGGTAACCTGTCGGTAGCTTGTCGGTAGCTTGTCCGTGAAACGTTAACACAAACCTTAATGTTTTCTCTCAGTTTTCGCTTTTCTTTTTTCTTAACCTGTCGGTAGACTGTCGGCCGACAGGTTTTTTGGGGAGCTCTTCTTCACAATTACCGATTCAGCTGTAATTCTGTAAGGAGAAATTAGATGTAGGTCATTCCATAACCTCATAAATAACATATTTATGACCTTGCTATAATATCCATGGTTAAACCCTGTGTCCAGTTGACTCAAAAGAGAGATCAGCTTTCATTGTGTGTAAAAAAGAAAAAATAAACATGTTCACCCTTTACACCTTTACACCCCTTACATCAGTATGCACATTCTCCATACTGTTCCTTATACATTTCCTAAGGCACTGTCAAGGAGAATTTGTTTAACAATCAAGAGCTTCTTTAGTTTCTGATCGTGTCCTTTATTCTCATGACCTTCGTGTGCAATTTAGGGGTGATATTGTAAGGAGAAAGTAGATGCGAGTCACTCACAGGGGTCAAAGGGTTAATCCCTATTTCCTTCTTCCAGGTAGTGAAAGGAAACCCAAAGAAGCTTACAGCCTCTCCAACTGTACATGGTATAGAGAGAGTTCCTGCTGCACAAGGACAGAAGTGACGTCATCATTTTTAGGAATGCCTCACCTCGCAACTTCCAGTGATGACTGCCGAAACCGCATGAATTACATGATGTGCTACTTCTGCAGCCCAGATCAGTACAAATGGTTGAAAGAAGGCAAAGTTCACATCTGTAAAAGTTTCTGTGATGATATCTATACCCATTGCAAGGATGCAAAATATGATGGAAATTCCATTGGGACTAAGTATTCTAATGGAAAACATTTTTGTGAAGCGCAATTTTTCCAAGTGGTAGATGAAGACTGCTTCGAGTTTGATGAAGAAATCTTTGCAAATGGATCATTGCATCCAGCCTTTTCAAACTTCTTAAAGGTGCTTGTCATAGTCAATCTGATGAAGAACCTTTTAAGGACTTGATAAGCTGTGAACTGTGCTATTTACTGTCACACATCAATAATAGTGGGCTATCTTGGAAATAAAGTGAGATAGATTAGTTAGCCCAAGATAATCAATCCATGTGCTGCAGTTTGGAGGGATGCAAATTCAGTTTGTCACTGCTGTTGTAATGTAAGAGAATAATGACTACTTTAAATGCAACTCAGCAAGGCTCTCAGAGTAGTACCTAATGAGCAATTAACCCTTTCACTCAAGATCTGGTTATTAATTCTCCCCTCTAGCAGCTACACATGTCATTGTAATTTAGTAAGGAGAATTTTCTGTCAGATCAAGGTAAAGAAAACTACCTCATAAATTACCTTATATTCAGTTTGAAGCTATCATTCTCTTACCCTCATGGGTTCAGACTTTAATAAAACCATGGTGCATTACCCCCAATTTTTTGTCAAACTACTGCTGATTCCTTTGTTATGTTTATCTCATTTAAAAAATTTTATGTGATTTTAATATATTGTGCAAAAATTGATCTTAGACCTGAATATTTCAAATTACATTTCTTAGTTTATTGCTAAAACAATGATTATTTTTCTCATACAAAGATTTATGAAAAATGAAATTTTATAATCTGTGTATTCATTACAGATAACAAATAACAGCTACTTTTTGAAATTATTGTGCTGCATAGAGTTATATTATGTACCTTCAAAGTCCTAAATAT
Source organism: Pocillopora damicornis (assembly GCF_964200805.1). NCBI lineage: Eukaryota > Metazoa > Cnidaria > Anthozoa > Scleractinia > Pocilloporidae > Pocillopora > Pocillopora damicornis. Next base: position 4,555,139 of record NC_142677.1, read on the forward strand.
AATACACTCTAGATATTATTGATGTGCAACTTTTATATCTGGTGTTGGCAATATGTGTAGATGTAACAACCACTTGATTGAAGGCATTCATGGACAAAAACCCTCTGTGACTCTCGGCAGACTGCTAAATTCTCTCTTGTGAAACACATTTTATCAGTGGCAAGTAAGAGCTTAATACATGCTCCCCTTCAATTTATGAAAGAGCCAAAAATCATTAAGCGGGCATTTTTCTAGAAAACGGCTTTATTGTGATCGCAGAACCAGGAGGGAATTGGGAGGGGGGGGGGGGGAGATGAAGAGGGAGAGTGTGCCCTCTGCCTCCAAATCCTCAATTTTATGCCCCAATGGACAAAAAAGTTTTTGGGAAAGGTCCCAAATTTTAATCCCCATATCTAGGTATTTCCCCTTTTTTCTCTGCCATGCCTGGTATGTTGTGGTTTCTTTAGGTATTTATGGGAACCTCACAAGCAGCTGGCGAGAGGATGAGTCGGTATATCTGTAAGCCATTGCCCCACATGTTACTTTGTTGAGTTGACACCAATACCAGCCAATTAGTCACTAATGAAAAACACGTTTGACTTTGGTTTTCTCTAAACAAGGTGAATGTCAAAATAAAGGGTATACTCTCATCTGTGATGACGCATGTGAGGAAAACAAAAAGCAATTTAGAATGGAGATGATAAGCTGTTGAAATGATCTCTTTTGTGTTTCCATTATCCCATTTGAATTTTTCGTGACCTGCTGTTCCATTAAACTTAACCCCAGAATTGCCCGTCATAATCCGTGGGATAATCAAGGTCCCAATTAAAAAGACCAACCAAAAAAAAAAAACCGATTCAACCCTGAAAAAAAATAGTCGATGTAGCTTGTACGCCCTGTTAGGATTTTTGTCAATTCTGATAGGAATAAAACTGAGAAACTGTTACCGAAATGAAGTTAACTAAGAAATATTAAATTTGATGTCCTACAAAAAGTAAATTTAAATTTTGCTTAGGAAAAATAATTAGATTAAAACATAAAAAATTAGGCTTAATGGGTTCAACATCTTTTGTATTTTACATAATTTATAAGTAAATATTCATAAAGACTGCCTCTCTCATTATGGCCCTGACCCACGCTGAGTCACGTAAGAATTGCGTATGTTGCCTTGATTGACTTGTCATTAAAATTAAAATTCATCGTTTTCAACGTCAAATCTTGGATCCCTTACGCGTTAGATACATTATAATATGATTTATAATCAAATATCAGCCCCATATTTGGGATTTGGTTGGAAACCAGCGAATCAAAGTCGTTTCCTTCAGTGGCAATACAGATGTGTGATTAGTCACGTTTCTTTGATGTCTCGTCTTACACCCGCCTACGAAAATTCCTATCTTCCGGTTTATGAATTTCAACTATTAAAAAATTACAAAATCGTCTCGCATTTAGCATCGTGTTAGATTTTCCCATGACCGTACCTAGAAATTGAGTAATCTTTTTAAATAAAAATATCGATGTCAGTGCCACAGCCAACTGATTGAGAAATGAAACGATCTAATAAAACGACCTGCGTACTTGCAGACGGGCAAACTGAATTATTTTTTGGCTTAATACCTGCATATAACGCGATTTAGGACAATGATAGTTTTAGGAGAGGGCTTTTGGATTGAACTTCCGACTTCTGTCGTAGTAGGAGTTAATAGAGCGGAAAGAGTTATTACTTTGTTATCGTAAATTAGACCGGAAGAAAGAGTGCGTCACCCACAATCCATTGCGTGAGCCCTTGGCTACCCACGTCATTTTCACTGTTTTGAGTTGTTAGTGTTCGAGAATATGGCGTGTGTTGGGTGGATGTTTGGTTAATTGCACAAGATTTACTCACATCTTCTTGTCAAGGAAAGAAATTTTTCGTTATGGCTAGCGGCAGTAGTAGTAGTTCCAGGTCTGAATTCATAGTTGGAGGCAAATACCGCCTTATTCGCAAGATTGGAAGCGGTTCTTTTGGCGATATATACTTGGCAGTGTCCTCGAGCAATGCGGAGGAAGTCGCCGTGAAGCTCGAGTCTCAGAAAGCCCGTCATCCACAGCTTCTTTACGAGTCAAAGCTGTACAAAATCCTTCAAGGTGGCGTGGGAATCCCTATCGTTCGTTGGTTTGGTCAAGAAAAAGACTATAATGTATTGGTTATGGATCTGCTTGGCCCGAGTTTAGAGGACCTCTTCAATTTCTGTTCGCGTCGCTTCACAATGAAAACAGTTCTGATGTTAGCAGACCAAATGATTAGTCGAGTTGAATATGTACACAACAAGAACTTTATTCACCGTGATATCAAGCCCGATAATTTCTTGATGGGTGTCGGCAGGCACTGCAACAAATTATACTTGATTGATTTTGGTTTAGCGAAGAAGTACCGCGATACTCGAACCAAACAGCATATAGCTTATCGCGAGGACAAAAACCTTACTGGAACAGCGCGCTACGCCAGCATCAATGCCCATCTTGGCATCGAACAGTCGAGAAGAGACGACATGGAATCACTTGGTTATGTACTGATGTACTTCAATCGAAGCAGTCTGCCATGGCAAGGCTTAAAGGCAGCCACTAAGAAGCAAAAATATGAGAAAATTAGCGAGAAAAAGATGTCCACCCCTGTCGAAGTCCTTTGCAAAGGTTTCCCAGCCGAGTTCGCGATGTACCTCAACTACTGCCGTGGACTTCGCTTTGAAGAGAACCCAGATTACATGTACCTCCGTCAGTTGTTCAGGATTTTATTTCGGACTTTGAATTACCAGTACGACTACATTTTCGACTGGACAATGTTGAAACAGAAAGCTGCTACCGCGCAAGCCACGGCAGCCACTGCGACAACAACGGGTGGAGTACCTTTCACTCCCGCGAAGAAAGCAGATCATTCACACGGTGCTTGTCACCATCCGAAAGCTAAAGGCAACGTGTACGATATGTACGAGTATTGAACTCAAACTCTGTACACCATAAAGCACTGAGGACTAATTTTCAAGTCCAAGAAACGCTGAATCATGGAAGATTTCGCGTCGAAAGAACGCAAGATCTAAGCGTGGCGCGTGATATGCATTTAAGTAATGTCCTCGCCGTCGACTGAAAACAGTTTTTAAACTACAATCTTCGACACATTTTGTTTCCATTTAATTTATTTAACACACTACTGAAGTCTTCAGCTCATTAGGGTTTTTTTTCGAGAAGCGTAAAATGTACGTTTTTTGGCGAAGATCTATTCTCGCTCGCGAGAAAATGTTACAGTTTTTTTTGTTGAGAACAACAAAATTATTTTGCTCATGCGCGCAAGGAGAGCGAGTGAACAATACCCAATTCAATTCGGTAAACAATACATCTTGGTATTTTTTATCCAGATATACCGCATGTGCGATTTCAAATATGTGTAATTTCTCTCTTATAGTAATTATAATATTTGTGGTGTATGATCAAAGGCTCTGATTTGGACATTTGTAATTCACTTTGTAAAGTGAGCTACAAAACATGACAACATATTTTCTGCTTGGGCTAAATTAGTATGTAAATATAATGATAATAATTGTCATTCGCTTGCTTTTGTTTATGGTTTGTGTTAATAAAAAGTAATATATCCCATCACAAGAATATTTTTAAGACTTTTAACTGTTCAATTTGTATTCACTTTTTAGGTCTCAGTGTGCAGTTAAATATATAGAGGTTTCCTGAATAAATGTGGTCAATGTAGTAAATATGGCTGACATTATATCAATTTTTTTTTTAATACTGATTGCGATTTCTTGGAATAGAAGTTTTTGGACCTTGTATCTTTGAAATTTAAATATTTTTCAGGATAAAGAAGTCTCGCTGTTGTAAAGTTGTTCTATGCCTAGTCTTGGTTATGGTCCATCCCAGTTTTGCTTGATTCAAGCTAAATCGACATTTTGAAGTGAAAATTTTTCAGACTACTAGATGGAAACTAATAGAAATTGATTAAGAAATTTTTAAATGGATTCTATGAAGGTTGTCAGTCTAAGTCAAAGTATTGGTGGCAATGTTTTGCAAGAAGTCAAAGGATTCATTTTTGTATTTTCCTCAGCTGTTCCATTCTCAAGATTAGTACAATTATTTTTTTTAGTCTGATGCTAATTCACACTGGAGTCCAACAAAGGCCACAGTTTTAAGTTGAAGTTAAGTGCCTTGTTGTTATCAAATTATTTTTTTCACATGTCTCTCCACTTGAGGTAAGCCATCAGGCCTATAAATGGTACATAAAAAGAACATCATCTTATAAAAGATAGCAATATACTAGGCACAGTAAAAGTTATTACAAATTTGTTAGTAAAAGTTTGTTTTTAAAAAGATATACAGAGCCCTCAAGGGTTAAAAATATTCTACAAAGTGCCTAAATGGTAAATTAAATGTGACTGAGTTAAGAAAGGGGTAAATTGGAGGGAATACAGCATTAACTTTGTTCTTCTTTGATGTTGCAGAAAAGTTTCATATATCCCTTAATTTGTGTTTTGTTCATTGCAAGAAATCTAATGGTGACAGTGCAAACACTTCGTGTTTTTCAAGGAGCTAACTTAGTTATTGGAAGTTGGGAAATATGCCAGAGAGCAAGCAAAAAAACCTGCTGTACTAAACAGACAATTTGGTGAAGATCCACTTCTCAAAGACTAGACATTGGTGGACCATTATAATAGCAGCTTATTGATACTCAGCATGGAATCTGATCTCATTATGTGCTTCAACCCCTAACTTAACATCAGTATCCATATTCTCTGTACTGTTCTTTAAAAATTTCTGAAGGTGCTGAGAAGGAGATATTGTTCAACAATTGAGAGCTTCTTTAGTTGGTGATCATTTCCTTTATTCTCACAACCTTATAGTTTGATTCAGGGGTGATGTGATAAGGAGAAATTAGATGGAAGTAACTCTTTTAGGTAAAGGCTTAAGAACAACCTTGCCTGAGTAACAACCAGGCAGTGAAATATGGGACTACACTTTGTTCAGAGATTTAGGATTTGACCATGGACATATGCTGGTTTAAGCCACAAAATAAGCCAGAAAGCAAAGAAGAAATATATTCAACACAAGTGAAGTGATATTGCTTCTTCATTTGCTCCCATTAAACAATAAAAGGTCTTTTTCAAAGTTAATAAGGAGTTTCAACCCTCTCATTTCCAAGATTACTGTCTTTTATACAATTCTTATAATGTTAGTTTGGAGAATTTGGTATTGGATCATCTGATAATCCCCTAATTGATATTTTTTCTGTTCTCATCACTTGTCTGCTGGATGTTGTATTGTAAGTGTCAAAGTGTCTTGGTCACTCTGAGTGTTAAAGAGTTCAAGTTTATTAAGAACTTGTGGCTTTTGTTTCTCAGGTTAAAATGAGATTGCATTTTTATAAAAAAATAAATAAACCTTGGCCTAACTACGATTTATCTTCCAGTTAGACATAAAGACTAAACTCTGTTTACCAAAGTATTTGTATATAAATAAGCCCTCTAAAAGCTTACAGATCTTGATGAGGTAGGATTTAAAAAAACATTTTTGGGAGTTTGAGATGTCACACAGATTGGAATGCTGGTAATTTTTACAAGATTAATGCCAAACCATGTTCATTAATAGGATACATCTGAAAGTTAAAGGGAGCATAAAGAAAGTAGGAGGCTCGATTTCATGTAAAATTATTGGTTTTCTGAGCAAATGGAGGGCAGTGGTGAAGGAGGACATTTGTTTATAAAAACAACTGCATGATACAAAACTGGAGCCTAACCTTGATTCAGCAGTGTTACTGTAAGGAGAGGTGAGCTAGGCCGCCCTCAAAGGTTTAGCCTTTCAATCCCAAGATCTCATCAGAGATTCTCCTTACTGTCTACAGTGTTACTGTAAGGAGAGGTGAGTTAGGTCACCCTCAAAGGTTTAGCCTTGCAATCCCAAAATCTCATCAGAGATTCTCCTTACTGTCTGCCATACAATTCTCACAAAGTTAGTTTGGGGAATTTGGAATTGGATCAACTAGAAATTCCCTAATTGATATTTTTCTTTATCCTCATCACTTCTTTGCTTGATATTGTATTGATATTGTGGGGAAAAGTTCTGTCTTGGTCACTTAAGTCAAGTGGTCCATCCAGATGGAGCTTATCATGGTTTTCATAGCATGAAAGGATTAGGAGTATTACTGTCCACCCACCCCCCTTGGATGGGATGCTAGTCCATCCCAAGGTTACCTCCCAGCATTTCGTTAGGCTTCCCTGACAATTTACTAGTTCTGGGTGCAGAGAGTCACTGTGAAAGTAAAGTGTCTTGCCAAAAAACACAACACAACAGCTGGGCCAGGTCTTGAACCCTGGCCTCCTGACTTGGAGTCTAGCTCAGCACACTAATCATTTGGCCAATGCCTCTCCCACATATGGCAATAGCGTGCGGGGGAAAGAGAAAGTTACATGTAGCTGTTATACAAAAGATTCCAAAGAATGACTGTTTTATGGGCAGGTTACTTTTTTTAATACAATCTTATGAATGCCTTGCAATGTGGATTAATCTCCTTGCTGCACAGCTAATCATCTTTAGGTCTCCAAGATCACACAGGTATATATGTGGAGCCATTGTTTCTTCTCACTGGACAGACACTATGCTGTTAACGTGTTCAGTGGTTGGTCATTGTGTCTGACAAGCTAATGGTGGCATCAAGATGAAAGTCTCTGTGATTGATTCCTTGAATATCTGATATCCAAGTCATAATGCTGAAATTTAGCTTTAATCCAACTGTAGAAAAATTAGAACTGATGAGGTCAGTTGATAATTTACAAAACCAGTCTGAAGAATACTTGAAACAGTCATTATGAAAAAGCAAAAAATTAATTGCCATAAAATTTGTTGATACTTACAGTTTAATTATGTAGATTGTCAAAATTCATATTTTCTCAAAATTATAATTTTTCATCGCGTATCTGCAGCTATCGTGAAAAAAAGTTAACAATATGACGCAGACTAATACAATAAATCTTTAATTTTTTGCCAATGGAGGCATTTAATAAATAATGCAAAACGGCTTGTTCGTTATACTTCGTTATATTTGTAGATCAATATCAATGCCACGTGACTGTGTTCGTAGTCGTGGCCGAGTGGTTAAGGCGATGGACTAGAAATCCATTGGGGTCTCCCCGCGCAGGTTCGAATCCTGCCGACTACGTTAAGCTTCTCTTTTTTTTCCCATCTTTTCAACGCATTGAGGTATTTTTCTCTCGTCTTGAATTAGCGACAATGACTTATACCGTTATTTTTTTTTTGATTAAAATATATATATATATATATATATATATATATCTTTTTACAATTGAGTACTACGGGTCTCCAAATTCTTACCCTGTCTAACTATTACCTAAGTAGCGTTATTTAAATCTAGGAGCGACAATTTTTTCAACAGAACAAGGACAACAACAAGGCCCATAATGACAATTTCTCCAAAGTTGACAAAGGTTTGAATGGGTGAAGAATGTGATAGTTAATAAAGAAACTACTCAGCTGCGAACCTAAAAGAACCCTGCGAACGATTTCGTTTTGTTTAATACAGTACGATGTCGGAATTCTGATGACTTTTCAACCCAACAGCAATTCATATCGTTCGCCGTCTGTAGGACTGACTTGAGCTATTTAGATATAATGAAAATCCCGTCAGTTATTTTATAACCTCTTGGTATTAATTTTCTGCTTTATTACGAGTATCACCGCGACCATATCTTTAGAAATGCCATAGCCAGGCAAGGGACGTCATTATCTCTTATTGTTCGAGAAATTGTCTCCACAAATCTCTTCATTTGAAATGATTTTCGAACCTACCTCTCACTTTTTTACCTGCCAAAGATGGATGTTTTAATTTTAGAGGCAGCTCATTCCATTTTTTCGACTGAAATAAAAGGTGTTTGACGCCTTGTCCTCTCGTAACGCTTTACCCATAACTATAGTCTCAGATTTCCCTTTTCATGAATAGGAACTTTATCGCTTCCACGGCGAGTACTTCCAAAATATATCTGTAAAAGGAAAGTTATCAGTTTAACCGAAAGTTCGATTTCTAGATGTAGCGCATACATATCCCTACCGCTTTTGTTGTGTTTAAGAAAAGAACAACTAAACGTCCCAAAGAGAACTTGGAAAAACTTTTCGCCAGATACACGACTACTAACTTATTTAATTTAACCAAACCTAAATAACATGGAAAACTGAATATACTTTCTACTGCTAGTTACATAACGTTGCGTAATGAAAGGTGATCACACTAAATTTTTCGTAAGTCAAAAATACGTAAAGAACACTAAGTTCGGGTCCTATTTGCATCACTAACACATCTCTGTTTTGTATTCCAAGCAACATAGAACCCTCCCTTCAGAGTCATGGTCTGTCCTAAGTCTGAGCTTATTAGAGTTGCTCCTCCAAAAGAGTTGGAAGAGCAAAAACCTCGCACCACACCTTCCCGTCATTAAAACTAACCAATAATCTCACACTCCATTCAACACGCACAGAAGACGTACATGTCAAGAAAGATTGACCTCGAGTTCGGCACGCTCAGGAAACACACATGTTAAGTAAGATTACCTCAAGTCTCGCACACTATTTGGCACGCAAAAAAAACGTACATGTCGAGTAAGTTGACTTCGAGTCTCGCAGTCTATTTAGCACTCTCAGAAAAACGCATATGTCTAGTGCGATTGCCTCAAAATTTACACTATTCAGTACACGCAGAAAACACACATGTTAAGCAAGATTGATTTCAAGTCTCGCACTCTATTTAGCACTCTCAGAAAACGCATATGTCATCTATGATTCAGATTCAGTCTCACACTCTATTCAGAAAGCATAGGAAATGCACATGTCAAGTAAGACAAACGGTTTGTCTACTAGTCTCTCACTCAATTAAGCACTCTCAGAAAACGCATATAATAAGTAAAGTTGCCTCAATATTCGACACGCACAGAAAACACACATGTCAAGTAGGTTTGTCCTCAAGTCTCCCACTCTGTTCAGCACCCTCAGAAAACGCATATAATAAGTAAAGTTGCCTCAATGTTCGGCACGCACAGAAAACACACATGTTAAGCAAGGTTGCCTTCAAGTCTCGCACTCTATTCGGCACGCACGAAACGCATATGTCAAGCAAGATTGCCTTAAGTCTCGTACGCTATTCGGCACTCATAGAAAACGCACATGTCAAGTGAGATTGACTACAATACTCGTACTCTATTCGGCACGCACGAAACGCACATGTTAACGGTAAGATTGACTTGAAGTACTCTATTCGGTGCGAACAGAAAACGCACATGTCTAGTGAGACTGACTACAACACTCGTACTCTATTTGGCACGCACAAAACGCACGCGTTTAGTGAGATTGACTACAAGTCTCCCTTCTCTATTCGGCAGGCACACAAAACGCACATGTTAAGTGGGGCTGACCTTAAGTCTCGTACTCTATTCGGCACGCACAGAAACGCACATGTCAAGTAAGATTGCCTCAACTTTTGCATTCTATTCGGCACGCACGAAACGCATATGTCAAGCCGGCAAGATTGCCTCACGTCTCGCACGCTATTCGGCACCCACAGAAAACGCGTATGCCAAGTGAGATTGACTACAACACTCGTACTCTATTCGGCACGCACAAAACGCACATGTTAAGTGAGATTGACAACAAGTCTCCCTACTCTATTCGGCAGGCACACAAAACGCACATGTTAAGTAGGGCTGACCTCAAGTCTCGTACTCTATTCGGCACGCACAGAAACGTACATGTCAAGTAAGATTGCCTCAACTTTCGCACTATATTCGGTGCGCACAGAAAACGTACATGACTACAAGTCTTGCACTCTGTTCGACACGCACAGAAACGCACATGTCAAGAAAGATTACGTTAAGTCCCGCACTCTATTCGGCACGCACAGAAAACGCTCAGAAATCTCGCATGTCGAGTGAGAATGACTAATCGCACTCTATTCGGTGCGCTCAGAAAACGCACATGTCAATCAAGGTTGACTACAATTCTCATTCTCTATTCGGCACGCACAAAAAACGCACTTGTCAAGTAAGATTGCCTCAAGTCTCGTACTCTATTCAGCACGCACAGGAAGTGCATATGTTAAGTAAGATTTAACTCAAGTCTCGCACTCTACTCGGACTCTATACAGACAAAAGATTTGTGTATTTGCTATCCTATTTTACAACTCTCTCTCTGGGAAGAATGAATTGCAGTCTTGCTCTGGATTCGACACTGTGATATAGCTCTTTTCTTTAACAATCTGTCACTGTTGTAATACCGTTACTCTTGTTCGTAAGCTTACTTGACAGCTGCGAATAATGAAGCTTGCCTTGCCTGACATGAAGTTGCACGTTTTAAAGTTCAAATGGTTGAGCTCCTACATTGTCTCTTGCTTTTTTCGAGAGAAAAATTCTGATATCTTTTTATAGGGACTGTTAAGAAGAAAGTGCGATTAAATGCCACTAAAAAATGCGACTAAAACTGCGACAACACACGCGAGAAATCGTAAGCGTAACTTACTTACGACTGATCAACGTTAAATGTTTTAATTTTTTTCTTTAATCACACTACCACTGCTGTGTGATTGCATCGTGGTACAAATGGGTACGACGCATTCAATTTATCTTCCCTTTATTTTTACCATTTTCACAACCTGGCATTCTTAAAGTTCTACCGTCACTGAAATAATTCAGGAATTGGAAAATTTTACTAACCCAAAACCGATTACATTTTGGAAATGAGAGTACGAAATTGCAGTCAACTAAGGAAATGAATATTTTCTGAAGCAGTGGCGCAAAAGAAACAAAAACGGTCAATTGTTATTAAGCCAGGCGGATTTCTACTCTATTATCGTACGCAACAACTAGGTGCTATGATATCCCTGCCGCAGTCTATCTTATGGTCAAAAGTCACTCTTGATGATTGCTGAAAATTGAAACTAAAGGCTGACGCAGTTCGACGAAGCCGTATCTTGCGTGGCAAATACTGAGTAACCACATGGTTCCGATTGCATAATCACTCATAATTTATGCGTCTTACTCTGTTTAGCACGGTGCTCGATGCGATATTTTACAGGCCTCTTTAATTGAGCGCGTAAACTAGAACCAGACCAGAACGACTTAGCGTCTGTAAACTTGACAATTCCTAACGAGCTTCATGAGTTGCCGGTCTTAATGGAAGTGGGAAATAAAAGGACTTGTTTGATGAAATTTAAGACGATTTTTATCGAATTCTACTTTGATAAAATCCACGATCATTTCCTGAATCTCATCCTGACTTGGTCCTTCATGCAGCTCCTGTAGGATTTCCCTGTTGGTGGTCAGTAAAGATTGAAATTCCTTAGAATGAATGTTTAACTCTCTTTTGATCAGCGCTTGTAGCATCGACTTCGATTCACGGTGAAATTCTGACCCTGATTCTCGTAGAATGTCAATTAAAAATGGGAATTCCTTTGCCATAACTTTGCTCGTTAGCACTTGCTCCGTGTGGTTGCGGCAACAAATAGAAAGGCTAGCCACACATTTCCCGAGGAGACGGGCATCTGACGAAACTTTTTGTAAGGCGTTTTTGTCATCTCCAAGATCATTTTCCTTATTAGAACCTGGTTTTGAGGCTATGGTTGCGCTTAAGGCCAACCCTAAGCATACCCACAAGCCTGTGCATATCACTACACCTAAGCCAATGTCTTCGTCGGCGGCTAACACGTCAAAAGTGCTGATTGCTGCCATTAATCCTACAGCGACTAAGGCCACAAGCCAATGAAAAGTACTGCAGGAGTACATTCTACGATCTTGGAGCGGTCTTTCAAGTGAACTTCTGATTTTTTTTCTAACTTTAACCCATTCGAGGAACTTCTCCTGGAGTTTATCTCGACGGTTCTTTAGGTCAAGAACTTTCGGCTCAAGGACTGTAAGGAAAAAAAGATGATTTTTGCAGATACTGTTGAGTTCAAGTTTTTTTTAATAATATCCAAACTCTGAAGGATCCAAAACAGTGTAACTTGAATAAGTAGTTAAACCCACTCGTAAATACGGTTCATTTGTACGTCGATCAATTCGAAGTTTCAAAATCCCCTCTGGGCAACCCACGGGCATTGGTCTGTCGTCCGGGCTCGAGGGAAGGGAAATTTGAACCTTCCCTGGTGGGGTGGGGAACTGGAACTGGAAGTTTAAAGTCTTTCTAGCGGGATACACTTGTTGTATCTTTTTATATAGAGGTGTTTAAAGAGTACACTTTCACCAGCGAATGGCTCAGAAGAAAAGTTCTACAATGTTCAAGTTTTCAAGCTTGGCGAATGAGCAGAATTCACGGACGCTGATTTTGCCTGTTATCAAAAAATTGACCATTTAATCCGGCACGGGCAGCATTTGAATTTGAACACAATTTCCGGGAGACGGGAATTGAACAAACCAATTCTCAAAAGGTCGGGGGGTTGCCCGTGGAAATGTTGCAGCTTCGAATTGCTCGAAGTATTATGGCCCCAAATGAACAGGAACGGTTAGAATTAACCGCTTGGCCCACTAACATGGAATCAAAATAATTCTTGAAAATTTGCTCGAAACTTCGACTACGGAGACTGCCATGTTGAAGACACTTAAGGGAACATAGCGACCCCCCAGAACCGCCGAGACTTTGTTAGGTCACAAGTTATCCGGCATGGTTGTTGAGCAAAATTTTGACTGGCGGCGTCCACTATGGCAGTTAAATTTTACTATATTTGAAGACAATTTTGGGAAGTTCAGGTTACTCTTGGTAATCTCAAAATTTACTTAGTGTAAAAAATTGAAATGTTTTTAATGATAGAGATAAAAATCATACGGTTTCTGAAGTATACTGTTTCTTTAACTACAACAAAGGGTATCTGGAGGTTTCGTCTCATTACAAGTTCGCCCCTACCACCTTTGCAAGTTGAAATATATGGGGCAAACTGAGTAAGGTGGGAGCGATCGAAGTTGCAATGGGCTGGAACCTTTATAAACCTGAAAAAAGTACGTAGTTAGATACTAGAAAACCTCGTGCTTATCGGAATCAAGGTGTTTCCTTTCTTTCGCGCTAACTCGAGTATATCAAGGATAAAGCGAACCCAAAATAAATCAGCTGAATCAGCATTAATTTTTTGGAAAGCTGGAGCTGAAGTCGTTTAATATCATAACCCACACTCACCTGCATATACCTTTAATTGCTTTCGACAATTTCTGTACTCGTTCTCTGAAATGTTTGTAGTGAGTTTTGCTTCCATGAGGGCAAACTTGGTAAGAACCCTCTCTGTCACAAGGTGTTCTCGTGCCAGTGCATTTAAATGACCTGTTAAAAAGTCTATATACAAGTCACTCAATATCTGCACAGATCGGCATCCGACTTTGATCATCAAGCTCCCTTTTATGACGTCTACAACTAACACCTTCCCCATCCTCGTTAGATACTCCATAAATTCATTGCACTCTTTTTTCGTGGATGATTCAACTATCTGCAAATAACTTTTCGCAATTTGATTCAATACCTCCTGTGCAGTAGCACGCGAGGCATCTCCATTTACTGACATTCCGCAAAGGTCCCCTTGTTGATCTGAGTGTGCGTAGATCTCACAACTCAACTTCACCGGAAGTATAGCTGCATCTGTTAATTGGAAGCATGTGAAAAACAAAAACATTGTTATAATGAAACTGAAAAAAAGCCCATGATATATTCTTCGATAATTAAAAAAACTGTAGAATAAATTATTTATTAAACGACCACTCTTGGTAGGACATCTTTATCTATTTTCTACATATATTTCTGTCGAGGAATCGTAAGACTTCTCAGTTCCTGTAGTCCCAATTCAAGAAAAAAGAAACACCCAAGAGATAAATTATAACGAATCTTAAAAACTTACCAGTACAAGTACAATTCTCGCAAGAATTTGGCCTAAGCTCATACAATTCACTCAAGTATTTTTTGATCTCCTCAACGTTTTTTTCCATCCTTTCTATACTGTCTTTCCCTTTTTGGGTTGTATCTACCAATTGATCTAAGGATTTTTTGATGTCTTCATCCTTTTTATACCATTCTTGCAGTTCCTGTACGTTTCTTTCATCTTCAGCAGTAAGGGGATCCTTCAATAACTTTTCAATTTTCGTCTGCCAGTCGCATTTTCTTGGTGAGCCAAGGTATGCTGCGACACCTATCAGAGCCTGGCCGATGTCCTTCCAAAGCTGTAGAAATTTGTCATCTGTAATCTCCATGTTTCCGTTTACATGGCCATACACCGTGTTCCTGTAATGCTTAATTCTTGCCAATTCTGCAACTAAACTGTGATCGGCGGGAGCTGGTAGAATATCCCAGCCCTTGCTTGGACGGGGGAGGTTGCATATTGTCCTTAGCAAAGCGAAGAGCAGAGTAATATCGAAATCTTTTGACTCACCATACGTCCCCGGGGAGGGGTACAGGCAGTTTCGCTGTGGCATTGTGAGCTTTGCCGCTTTAAGCTGCTTCTTTGTAGTTGCATCTTTTAATTTTAAAGGAAGATGAACTGGTGGGCAAATCTGATCAAACACCTCCCTAAGTAGTGTAGTACCTCCACTAATTAGCAGACGCGATATTCGTTGGAATTTATCTTTTCCATCCGTGGAACGAAGCACCTCGTCTGGGTCCGGTGTGGTAGCCATGTGTGCAGACCATGGGTGGGTTCATAAACAGAATGGATGTATCTCAATTGAACTGATTTAGAGTTACCTACATAACAATAAGTGATAAAATTATAATCAGTCGTGTTCCAAGAGGTTCTAAATATTTTCTTGTCGTGTTCTAATATCTGTTAACTTTAAGTGCTGGAACCAACCTACTATGAGACAGCCATCTTCATGCGACCACCTTTCTTCCGGTGCATCGCACGGCGATACTGGTTCCCTAATTATTTGCATATTTACAGAGGGTCAGCGAGCCTGGGCTACGTTTTGAAAATCGTGACATGGAAATATGTCTATTGTGTTCCGCTAATATTTTACACAAATTTGTAAGGTAATGCTTGTTCAGTAATTCATTTCAGGAAGGAGATTAATGCTTCATCAAAATATTATAAAATATTTCAGCCTCTTGAGAAAACAAATCTTAATCCACAGATGGGAACATACAGCCGTCGCAAGAGCAAACAAAACGGGTATTCATAACATAGTACTTGCTGTATTATTATGTAGATGAACGTCTGAAAATGTTACATGTTATAAAAAGGGTAGGTAATTTTTATTGTTCCCATTGGAAAACAAGCAAATTGAGCCAAGGTTCAGTAAAGATATTCGTTAATCTTATTTTCTTACGATTCACTATAGTTTTGTCTTAGTATTAGTTACCGACTTTTAACGGCCTGTGACGCTCTATCAGGATAAAAAGTACAATGCAAACTTTCTCCACTTTAATATTAAAAAAAATCTTTTTATTTCCAGAGATTTTAGAAACCAGTCTCTGCAATTACTCTCTATCAGTAGGAGTTACTGTATATTTATTTACGAATAAACTCTAACTCGAAATTTCCTGCTAGATAAATAAACAAATAACTAAAATATAAAATGTAAATTCTTACTTCGCGTTTGTTATGGTGAATGATACATATGCGAGGACAGCATTTTGCGCGCACGATTGCTCGTCTAAAGATTCAAACTCATTCAGTCACAAATTTTTACATATGAAGAGATCTTGGTTATTTTTAGAGATTGCACAGAATTCTTAATAGATTCCGATAATAATATAAGAATTGTGCTGATGATTGTGGAATTCATGGAATATATAGAATTTAAGGGGGTGCTGAGGCGATCAAGTTGAGAGGAATCTGCCACTGTCGCAAAGGAATTAAGCCTCCACTCCAAATTTTGTTTCCATTGGATTAATCTGCTTCGAGATATTTTAGTTCGTGTTTGTCTCAGCTCAGAAATCATGATAATCCATACGCAATTAATTATGCGTGTAACTTGAAAAATCTCGTCATTTACACTCAATTTCTCATCAAAATAATGGCAACCATGTTGTTTAACGTCTGCAATGCAATGAAAATTGAAAATTGGGTATTATGATTTTCCAGCTCTGAAAGCAAGCGTCCAATAGCACTGTTCCTTACGTTATGTTTTAATTTTAGCCTGGTGCCTTTGTGAGTATTCACCGAAACGTTTATTCTTTGCGTTCCTTTTGAATTTTTCTTGTTCATTTTAGTAACTTTCCTGACCAAAGTTTTAAATCTCTTCTGTATTACGGCTTGGCAACCCAATTAAATATACATAATTTGTAAAATGCTATTTTAATTGGTTTGATGCTCGCAACGATTCATCAAATTGATCTATAAAGTCTATAAAGTTTTCTCCAAAGAAAAAACAGGTTCCTCGTGATTTCAAATGTGATGTGACATTTCTTTTTCGGTGACGTCACAAAACACGTTTCCTCAAACGGGGTAAATTTGCAAACTTCAATCCCAAAGTGTTTTTGAGACATGCTACAAAGACTGCGTAAATGACTCTCCCGCCTTTTAAGGTTGAAAATTCTACTTCTGCTGTGAGGGATTTAACCAATTCCATAGTCACGTGACCTCTTTATTTCTTATTTTCTGATTTGCATATGACTTATACATTCTTAAAAGGCAGACTTCAAAAAAAAATCCTTGAAAGCCTTTAAAAAATACAAAAAGGAACGTTGCTTTTTGTTTTACTTACCTCATTTTAGATTTGCTTATTAGAGGTCACGTGACCTGATGTCTTATTGCTAATGACGATATTTCTATACTAGTAATGCAGGTTTTAGGCGTCTTGGTTAAACCGAACCATGCTAAATTGCATTTTCTAATATTATGCATATCTAATTAGCTAGCCAAGCCATAATACACTTAAGTTCTTGTAATGCCCACAGGACTTTTCTGATCTGGCAAGGGCTTGTTGCAGCTTTTCTTCAATTTTAAGTCTTTTTGTCACTTCATAGCCTCCTCATGCACGCACCTCCCTCCTTTCTGGCAGAATCGATCTTCCTTTTAACGTCCAATTTTTTTTCCTGATTGTAGTGATAATTCGACTATTAACAACGAAACCTCGAATGCCCGTTTCCTTTAATATCATTTTCGTTTTCTTTCGAACTGATGTGAACTAAATAACTGTGAGAAGAAAAGACAGAAAAGGGCAATATTATTTAGTATTTCGGAAATTTTTACGATTGAACGCTCGATAACAAATAAAAATAAATATTTTATAAGAGCACTTACTTGTTGATCTCGTAAGTATACGAAGGTCTATTCTGCTGGCTGAAATTTGCGTTTGAATCGTCATTTTGACCTCCAAAATGATCACCTACTGTGGTCACCGTCGTGCAACACGCAAACACAACAAAGAAAACAACATGGAAGAATTTCGAAGTCATTTTCCCCTGCCGTAATCAGTGCCAAACCTTACGAATTATATATCAAAATGCGGAAAATTTGTTCCTGTGTTCAAATTTGGCAGTACAATTATTATTCCAAGCGTATGCTGTCGAACAAGCTCAGTTTCCCTCGATGCAGTAGTTTCCCGGCCGGTCACGCTTTTAAAAATTTATTGCATCAAACCCACGTAGGAAAGTGTGAAAAAGCCGTGCTTAAATCGCGACAAAATCTCTCCAGTTTTTTATCGATAGTAGGAAACATATTTTTCAACTTGTTTCTGGTGGTAAATTTAAGAAAGAAACACCATTTTGAGAAAGAGAAGCAATATTGCACCCAAAATAGCGTGTTTTTGGAGCAATTTTACCGGATGTCGGGGTCACGCAATACTCTGTATGATAAATGTCGCAATCAGGAAGCAAGACGTTCCATCTTTTTTCAAAAGATGATGTACTTTTGGTGTTCGAAACATGACTTTTATTCTTCACCATGAAGTGTTTCATTAAATAGCTCGCAAATATTCCATTAAAGATCCGTCAGAGATTAATTCTTCTCGAATATCAGACCATCACTGAACCGAAACCAACTTCGTATGTAGTTTTAGTTTTTGCGGTAAACAAACCTTAGAAACGAAATTTCTTTCGTCTAAATCTTGTAATTGCGTCGCTCTCGAGACTTTAAATTGAGCACAGACCTTTGTTATTTGGTAATCATGCCATAAATAGACGATAAAGGCGGTCTAAAAACGTAACAAAAGTTAGCCTTTGGTACTTTTGAACTTAAGTCCGCCGTTACATGAAGCCATACATAACGCCAATCGCTAAACAAAGTTTTAAACTAACTTTTTAAGCGCAGAAAATAAAGTTACCTCTCAACTGAACGTGTTACTTTAAAACTTGAAACTCGAAGATTCCCTCAGTCAGAAAATTATCGAGGCAAGAGAGCGGCTGCAGCGGGAAACAAGTAAGTCATTGAATATGGATCTACTGTGCATGAAGAGCCACAAGAAAAGGCGCCCTGATTGGTTGACTGATACAATAAAAAGCGTTTTTGATTGGACAATTTGTTAACGACGAGGAATAATGAGGCATGCCACTTTACTTACCAGAACATCTCGTGGTCAAAATAAGAGAACAAATACAGATTATAAAAAATGGCAGAGAGGACAATCAGATTTTTTATTGGGTCATTGAATTAGAATATTCCTTTTCCTAAAAGAATGAGAAAATAACTTTGGTGTTTCATTTGCTAAAATTTTCAATTATTGTCGACTTCATAGTGCTCTTTTGCAAAAGACGGCCGCCTTAGCTGAGCTAGGACATGCACAAAATTTTCGACCTCATTCCGGGAAGTTTTTTTTTACATCAGCCCTTCTTAAAACAATAAGAAAATATTTATGAATTTATTTTTATTTTTTCCTTATTTTTTGGTCATTTTTCCTTCATTATTATTATCATTGTTATCGTCGTCATCATCAATATTGTTATTAAGATAAATATTATCATTTCTAGAAAGTTCTGCTGGCACAAATGATAAATTCAAATAATTTCAAATCGTTATCGTGCTCTTCGCTTTTCCAAATATGGATTCCTGTACAAACAGAGCAATCAGCGAGATGAGGAAGAAAAACAAAGTCGACACTAGTTCCCAGGTCACCGGGACCACACCGATCGAGAAGCCAACATTCCTCGAAACTTTATCAAGATATGAGATATACTTTTCAAAATTAAACTTTGGGTTTTTTTTTCTGTGCTGAAGTTTGCCAAGGAATAGTGCTGATCCAGTAAGTACATTTTGAAGTCTGTCTATGTTGTCATAAGCTGAATTCACGATCACATGGCCCGTATCAGGCATGTGAATCCTAAGAGTAGGAGCCTGCGATTCACTGTATTTAGAAGGTAATCTACTGGTGCCATGCTCGTTTGTGATGCTCAGAAGCCGTTCGTCTTCTGAGTCAGAGTCAGAATCCCTACACTCGACCCACGCCTTCACAACTGCTACCAGATGCCTAAAAAGAAATATAAAAAATATGATTATGGCCGTAAAATTATCTTCTACGAATAATTTCATCTCAAATAATCAATAATTTCTTCCCCATGGATTTTCTCCATCTAGCAGATTGTTTTGTCAATCCTCGTCACTATTTGCTCGATAATATATTGAGGAGATAGAAACCGATCATTTCTTCGAGTTGAGCGACTCATCTTTGGTATACTAACCAATGATATTGCTTGGTGACCCATGACGCGGTGCTTAGTGGGTAGGCTGCGAGCACAAGAGGTAGTAGGGCGTGGACGATATACAAGAACAGCGTTCGGTTTCGGAACAGAAAGACGTATGCGTTGACAGCCAAAGAAACAAAAGTATACGCAATCAACATGCACAGTATTACCTGAAAAAAAAAAAGAAAGAAAAAAAAAAGATGGAGTCGTACTTCTATCAGAAAATTAGTAGTGTTTTCAATAAATTTAACAACAGAAGGGTGATGAATGGAGAAGGTAAAAGATTGCAGTAACCAGCACTAGATAATATGACAATGGATCAAAACTCTTGATTCGATAGAGTTTCCTTTGAGCGACACCAACTCAAGATAACTCAAGACAATGATCCTCCCTGCTCTGTTTCACAAAATTCTTTAGAATATACAGCTAATTAGATAACGGGAAGGCCGTTGTAAATTCGACTTTCTCGCACTCCCCATCGAGTGCTGCGGTCTTCTTTACTGGAGCTCAGTAACTGGTCTTTTCGAGCATTCGACTATCATAACTCTATGACGCATCCTTTGAGTTTTATGTCGTAAATTATTATTTATAAGCGCTTGAAAACAGTTTTGAAAATGTTTCAAGGTCGTATAAAATAGTGAGCCAGTTCAAAGATATTTAACGTGAAGTCTGCACACCTTTTTTGGTATGTCATTAATGCCTTAATTATCACTAATATTTTCTTGTTTTATTTACCCATCTAAGGGATCATGTTTCACGAGAAATTCCAGTAACTCGTGGGATATTTAACGGTATACCACTCGAAAGAGTAGTATAATTACTACAAACTCTGAAATATCGCTTAACTTACTTACCACACAAGCTGAAGATGATAACTTTACAAACTGCACTCTTTCGTTGTAACCCTCTATGGCCTGTCTCAGCGTCAGTCGCTTTTCCCTGAGTTTAAGTTGTATGCAAGAGAAGTCTGTCGAGATAAAAATATTGAAAAAGGTGTAAGCGTATTTGGTTTGAATATGGCCACTCAGATCTGCACTTGCTTTAAAGGAAATTTTCACGACAGAAAGACTGTCTCAAGTTTTCCTTCCAAGTTTTTAATTTCAGGAGTAAAGTAGAAGTAGTGTAACCAATAACGAATTAAAGCAAGCAATGGTTTGATAATTAGCGCAGGAGATCATTAAAACCATCATACATTTAAAAAAAAATGAATACCAACAGTCGAATTGACGAGAAAACGTGCAACCAATCACAGCTAAGCGCAAACGCTCGTGCCATGAACGCAAGATAGTGCAAGTTACAACAACTTGAGGCAATCCCTTAGAAACTGTTTTATAGCAGTTTTTGATTAAGAGTTGGTACACAGAAACCACTGGAATCACCTTCTTTTATCAGAATAAAACTCACCTGCTCCAGAAGGGAAATACAAAACAAAGTAAAGACATGCAAGTGACCTCGTTCGTGGGAAAAATAGACTACCAGCAGTCCCAGCGTGTTTTTCGGCAAAGTCCGTCGCGCGAGTAAAAAAACAATGCAGTGAAACTGCAAAATTCAGTTGATGTTAGTACGCCGCGCCTAGCTCTGGGACTGAGGCGCAGTAAACGCAGAGTTCCTACTTTTTGTGCTTTACCAAGTCGCAAATATTGTCAAACAAAGGATAATGCGTGTACGGAGCGAAGAGAAACAAAGACAGCACAATCCAAAACTACTTTTAGACTCAATTGCAAGTTTCTCCTAGAGCAAGAGAGTTGTAAAACTCAGCAGAAGTTGAAGCTTGTTCATAATGGACGTGTACTTCGGGGGGGAGGCAAAGGAAATCGTGCGCTCTACGCTTAACAGCCAGATATCCCATAACTTACCTTGATATTCAATCATTGAATACCCCACCATCAGCATAACACACATGGGGATGCTCCAAAAAAGAGCTAAGGCGTAGAACATGTGCACACCACTCAGGAACCTTAACATGTGGAATATGAAGGTGGTTTGAAGGTCAGATGACTTTCCAAAGGTCACGTGGGTTGCCTTGTCTCTCTGCATTATTCCAAACTGAACAGATCCACTAATTACAGCAAACACGCCCAGGACATAAGGAAGTTTCTAGACCGTGGAGATAAAATCATAAATCCATTGCTGAAAGTAAACATCTGAGGGTTGAAAATTCCTATGCGTCAGTCAATTTGTGGAGAAGATGATTCTCCTTGGAAAAGCAGAGTATTCTTAAAATCTAAGGTTTATTTGTTCGGTGAAAAGTAAAGTCTGAAATCGAACCGAGGGACTCATTTAGTTAGAGCCCATCCTGTAGACCTGAATGGGATGTCGATGTAAGTTACCCGCCAGCTTTTCGAATTTTCACCGGGCATACCTGATAGTCTGTCAATCATTTTACACTCCCGTGAGGGAAGTGACTGTGCAACTTTTAAGTCTCGAGTCCAGGCCTCTCGACCCGGAATCCAGCACACTAATACCCCGTTCACACCAGCAAAACATGTTTTGTTAAACTGGTTTTCATTGAATGAAAATTATAAACAGAGAACTGAAAAACTTGATTTTCCATTGGATTCAAGTACTTACTAACTTGCATTTCCAATGTGCTACATTCAAGTCAAAAATATTCGGTTAAATAGTTTCTATGAAGAAAAAAAAAAAATTAAACTGTGTTTAACAAAACAACTTTTAAACATGTTTAAGCTTTGGTGTGAATGGGGCATTAGTCAGGTCACCACAAGTCCAACAACGCCCCTTGTTCTCCCTCATCAGCGTTTAAATCTCCACTACGATTTCTTTCTTATCATGGTATTTTGTATAAGACTCTCTCCTCCCCCCCTCCCCCCGCTCCTCACGCCCTGCATTCCTAACTTTCGTTGTCAAATTTCCCCTCCTCAGATGCTACCACTGATGTTAAGTTCCTACCCTCGTGAACGCGCTGACGAGTGCCGTTCATCTAATCTATCCAAGCCACAAAATGTGAGACAGCTATCTCGGAGACTCACCTTTGTGATGACTTTCATGTCACGTAACGCCTTCCTGTAACGCTTATCCCTTTCCAGCTCCCCCAGTCCCTTCTCCAACCACGGAATCGTACGCCGAATAGTAAACCACGTACAAACACAACAAGTGATCAAGAGCAAACCGCGCACACCCATCCATGGGTAGCCATATTTAGCAAGTGACTCATAACCGTCATATGTGAAGTTCACTGCCATACTCAGTATCCATAGCAACAGCCCTGCACGACTGAGCTTCGTGTATGGGGAATTTAAATTCCCAATAAGCGCTGTTAAGATGTAAATGGAGCCAATCATATCACCGAATTTTGGTCGGCGATGTTTTCCTGCTTTGCCTCGTCCCACTTCCTCAAGAATCCATGCATTTGCATCGACTGGCTGCAAATCAGAGGGTTGGGGACGAACTCGAAAGGCAAAATATTTCCTAATGCCGTTCCCCATGGGGATAGAACGGAGAAGTCGTCAAAACCTACAAAAATATAAAGATATTGCGTGATAAAAGAAAACATTGATTATCACCCCATTGCACGTCCGCCCCCAATCACCTTTGCCGGCTCGCCTCCTAGAGTAAAACTTAAGTTCGCCTCCATCCTTGTGGTGTTATAAGTTTTTAAACAGTGTCAGTTGTATTTTCTATAGATTCATAAACAACATGGAAAGTAATTCGTGTCACCAGAAAAGAATTAACAGAGAACCAGAGGTTTGAAACCACTTATGTTCACTCTTGAAGCAAACCTTGTTTTTTTGGTTGCGTTGTGGAAGTAGCATGTTGGTTGTAAAACAATCATGGTTTTGACAGGAAATGGATACTTTTTGCGGTAGAAAAACGAGTTGAAAGATTTGGGGGGCGAACTAGTGAAGCTGGAGACGAACTTGTCTTAAGTTAAGAGGCGAACTTGCAAAGGTGAAAGGCAGCGAACTTGCAAATGGGCGAACTCGCCACAAACCTTGAAGTCCAAAGAGCGATTTTTAGACTGGAAATTCAAATATCAGTTTTAGCAACAACAAAATCACTAAAACAATTGGAATATAGAAATAAGTGCAGAGCAAAGCCCAAACATGCTTACTAATACGGATGGTTATTCGAGAGCGGCGTTCATCGATAGTTTTACCTCAAACTGCGGTACTTCTTTAAGGCGGCGCGTTTTTAAGGCGGCTTTCTTTATGAGGCAGGTTTTCTTTGATTGTTGACACTTTGGATCAAAAAGAAACTGCTATATGTTTACTTTGTCTGACCACAAGTTTGGCTTGTGTATCTTTTTATCTGCTGTGTATCTGTCTCTTTGTCTGACTGTCTGTCAGTCCACAGGCGGGTAATATAGTGTCATCAACTGAGTTGATAACGTAAATTGTCCACCGTAAAGATTTTAAAGGCTGACGTTTCAAGCTTTCGCCCTTCCTCAGAGCGATTGAACGAAGGGCTAACGCTCGAAACGTCGGCCTTTAAACTCTTTACGGTGGCAATTTACGTTATCAACTCAACTGATACACTAAATTACCCTGTTATACTCTCCCATCGACGCAGCACCACAGTTTCTCTAGAATCTTACCCCCTTTTTTCTTTTGTCTGTCAGTTCGTTCGGTTTTGTGGTCTTGTAACTGCGAAGACTCCAAGCGAAAATATTCTTATTTGAATTACTGTTTTCCGTAAACCTTACAAGGCAGAAAAATTTGCTTAGATTCGCATCGAAGTCCCTTGCACTTGTTGTTGATGTAAGAAGATACACGTAATCCAAATCTTTTGAGAGTAAAGGTCTTAGATAGTGCACAAGGAAAGGTTTTCAACACAACATTACGACAATCCTTGAGACACGCTCAGTAAGAAATTTCGCGTTTTATCTTTTGATAGATTCTCCTTATGTGCAAATGAAAGGCGCTGAACGCAAATGGAAACTTTCTTTCACATGTTGCGTTGTAAGCCATCACTTGGGCTGTAAAAATCAAAGCTAGTAAGGATTTATCCTCGGCTATATATCAATGATACTTAAATAAAGCTATTGATTGAGTTACAAAGTTTTGCGAATATGTTTGATCCTTTAGTAAAATAGGAAGGTTATTAAACATTGTATTGTTCAAAGTCAAACCTTCCTCGATGTTTTGCAACCGAACTTTACAAAAAAGAAATTTTGGAAGCTAACTCAAGTTTCGTTGCTCCATGTTTTTACTGACCTTACTGTAATCAAGGTAAAATTTAACTCCTGTTTACAAAATAAATCAACTTTACCTGTACTCAGCAGATACTTGGCGCTTGTTTCGTTTCACATCGGTTACACATATTGTTAATTCTGGTCATTGAGACAAGCAAGTCAGCTTAGGCCGCTTCTGTGTCGTAATAATAAACATTGTGATGATTTCAGAGAGAACTTGTCAGATTCCCTCACTCCTAGCGTACTTCAAACTCTGTTTATTCGCACGTATTAAAATATGTATAAACATGAGCAAATTAGCTGTTAAGTCTGCTCAAATAAACAAAGAAAAAATCGCGAAACAATGCCTAAGAACGCTATTTATTTACCAAACGCTCCCGACGCGTTCAATGCGGATCCTTTGTGAGGCTTAAGTAAACTTGTGGATTAGAAATCAGCAAAAAAATCTCTCGGTATGTGTTCAGAATATTAACAAGACATACAACTATGAAAAAACTTTCAGGATAATGATGCTACTCTGAAACGTGTTCATTGAAATTTCGGTTTAAAATATGTATCCCATTTTGTAGCAAAGAATTTTCACAGCTCTGGCGTAAACGAAAATAAATGCAACCGGAAAAAGAAGCCTCAACTATTAGATTAATTCTTACAAGGGTTCTACATTAATTAAAGAACATGTTTTAAACTAAACATAAATGAGGAAGTTGTTTAATAATTAACCAACAACGTAAAATACTTCAAAATAACCTGAAAGACATAATTATTTTTTAATTAGTTTTCAATGCCGACATTTCTTTGTTCCTGACTACATTGCAACTTCATTCAAACAAACCGTCATGCTAAGGACTCATCTAAAACCAAAATTAATGCTTTTATCAAAAGACTAATCGAGCTAGATTTCAAATTTTCGAAACGCTTCTTGTGATTTTGCAAAGATGAAAGGAAAACATTCTTTGTTTGTCATCTTTATATCAATATTGGTGACAGCCCCGTCGCCTAGTTACATCTTATCCTGAACCGACGTCATAGTTGTGCAGAGTTCCGACATGACGCATTACAGTTTACACTACCTCATTGCCAGGTCTCTCTCTCTCTCCGTTACCTCTGTTGTTGGATCAGTAACCTGGGATCGAGCCTTATTCTTTGACGATTTCACAAACGCCTCATTTTAGATCGCGTGACACTCCACGATGATCAACATCACCCCCTGACAGATCCAGAAATGCATTCTTTCCGTTTTAATTGTATGATGCTTTTAGTTTTTGCCCTATTTTGTGTCGTTCTGTTTTCAACAAGAGTTCAGGCAAAGATGGTTACGCCTAATTTCTAACGATGACGTTTGATCTCGGACGGCTCCACCTTATTTCGGAAGGCTCCATCCATTACTAAAGGTTTCGTCTGATTTTTTTACTGTTCCGTCTGTTTGTTTCGTTGGTTCCGTTAAGTGTCGGAAGATTCGATCTCAAATGGGATAATTTAGGTGGATGTTTCAGCGCATTTCGTGCTTCCTGTTGGACATGACCCACAAGCAAGATTACCGGTTTTACCCCTTACAATTGCACACCAATAACCGAGAAATCACCTTGTGCTTCTGTTAGGTTAGCCGATATGAGGCTGTACTCAAATATTCGCTAACGCACTTAAACCTTTTAGAAATCAAAGACGATTCCAAACAGAATCATATATCATTCATGTTGAAATGTTGTGAGAAATTTTCGACGACTTTTATTTAATTACTTCATCAGAATTATTAATATTAAGCTCAGTTGTCAAAGGGCGGCAATAAGTCCGTGTGAGCATAAATTTGTGATCTGTTAGACAAACAATTTTGAGTCGTCGCTCTCGCTCAGGAGAGCTGCAAATGAAATGTGCAATGACTTAAGCTAGTGTTCGTATCTCGTGATTGTTGCGGCAAGGGCGTTTCTTCGCCCGCGAAGGCCCGGGGCAAAGTGAGCCGCCGAGGGGTGTGCAACAGGTCTGGCACTAATAACGAGTGCCTGTTCATGTTCGCAGGCTAACTGCTGACCACCAATCAAAACACGTGTTCTGAAGAAGTAGTGTGTCCAGGTGGCCAAATGTCGAGAGCGAAAAAATCTAAATGAAAAGTGAAATTTTGCCTCCACTAAACAACCGAACGCACAAAACAACATTTGGAGGAATGGGCGCATCGGTCAGCCAGGCTCATGATACACCTTAGTAACTCACGTGAAAAAAACTCCACTTTTACAGTAACTCTAAGAACACGCCACGGCCGGACACGTAAACCCGAAAAAACCAACTATTGGAAAAATAGGGACCGTGTAACCCCAACCTATGCCATTGCGTCGCCTTCGGGGTTATAAGGCAAAACTAATAAATTAAAGCATACTAACATGAATATGAGCAAAAAACGAGATGTTACATAAAATAGCTAAGAACGATAGGGACCACTAGGATAGTAACGAGATTAAGGCTAATAGAGTGAGTGAAAACTAAACTAACCAAAGCAAGATGACGCGGCGAGGCTGACCGTAGAATGACACGCATAACTAACCGGTCGCTATTTCAAACCCCCCTAACCGCGGTCCCACGCGCGCTACTCTAGAACCCAGTTCACCGCTAGTTGCCGGCAAAATAATAATTTATGTCAATTCTAATTTACACAAAGTACATATTTTTCCTCCACTACACCACCGAACGCACAAAACAACACTTGGGGGCATGGGTGCGTCGGTCAGTCAGGCCCATGCTAGATAGTAAAAGAAAGGGCTTAAGCTCAGAGAGACAGAGATTTAAAGACTTCAAGCCCGCTAGATAGCGAGTCTTTAACATAATTCTGAACTTCTAAAAAGGCCGAGAAAGGCGAGGTCGAACATAACTAAGCTTCTTAATTGCAAAAGATTGCAAAAGTCAGTCTTTTCAGCAAGTTACTTGAGATGGTTCACCTCGAGGGGTTCTTTCCTATGAGAGGCTAGTTGGCTAACAAACGAAGAGCTCCCTCCTTCTCGGAGATAACGGTGGGGTTGTAGGGCAGGAGAAGCTACTCCTGCAACCTGATGCAGCCACTTAAGCGTAAAAAGCGCAGTTGATGGCGGACGCCGAGTTAAATGACTGTAGAAGAAACTGCAGGTAGAGGGCACAATCCATGGGACCGACAGGAAAAGTGGGAACGCCCAATACGCCCTTGGTGAACTCTGCCCATCTTTTGAACGCCCTCAAATAGTTTTCCGATGTACCGTACGCCCTCGGAGCAAGAACCGTAAGCTAGGGCGTTTGCTTCAGCTGGTTGACTTGACAGCCGTCGGAGCTTCCCGAAGACCAAAACCCAGAGGAGAAGATATCTAAGACGTCTGCAGCAAAAGATCTCCATCTGTTGAAAACCCTGGTGTAATTAATCGAGGTTCCGGACGCCCTGGAGGCTAGGGCAGTGAATTTCAATCTCTCCATCACCAAGGCAACTTCACGTGAGACTGGTAGACACGAGGACCAGAAATATGTATCAAAAATATCTAGGGAGAATACACCAGACAATATAAAAGAAAACGAGAAACAACAAAAAGGGCACATGCGACAACATATGATAATAAATATAAACAAGGACATACTAAAGCCGGATCATACCAGGCCTCCAAGTCCTTGTATATACATACCGAAAAATTATTAACGTGGACCCTTAATTGTAAGCTTATAAAGCTGCAAAACGGTAGACCCCTCAAGAGTGCATCTCAATGGGTTCTTGCCCGTACTGTAAAACAAAAATCAACGAGATAGAAATAAGAGAGGTGGTCGTCTGCAAACATTGCGCTATCAACATTGCTGATACTAGCGGTATGCAGGATGCGTGTCCTATGAACTTCACAATAGACCTCGCTCACCGTGGAGTCTTTGTGGCTCAGTGGTTAGAGCATCTGAGAGCGAAATCCGAAGGTCTGAGATTCGATTCCTCAGTGGGGACTTAGAATCTTTTCTTTGTCCCACGCTCGTGACAAGACGAAAAAAAATTTATTTCTCTATTTCTTTACCGAGCTCAAAACTTACCATCTCTCCTATTTCTATCTAAAAACATTACGCTATCAACATTGCTGACCCTAGCAGTATGCAGGACGCGTGTCGTATGAACTTCGTAATAGACCTCGCTCACCGCGAAGTCTCTGTGGCTCAGTGGTAGAGCATCGGTGCGCGGAATCCGAAGGTCTGAGGTTCTATTCCTCGTGGGGATTCAGAATTTTTTCTTTGTCCCACGCTCGTGACAAGACGAAAAACATCTTTCTTTAAAAATCAACAACTTTTAAATCTAGCTGAATACAACAAGCAGACCCAGTGAGGGTGCATCTCAAGGGCCTTTAGCCTGTACTGTAAAACAAAAATCAACAACTTTTAATTGTAACTGAATGCAACAAGCAGACCCACCGAGGGTGCATCTCAAGGGCCTCTAGCCCGTGTTTCCAAAGCATAGTAGTCATAAAAACGTGCAGGAGCACGAAATAATACTGATCAATACTGATGGCTCTAATGAGACAACATCGATGGATATCAAGAGCTATTTTCTGTAAAGCTGGAACGTCAGGACCAATGTTCACGATGCGGGCAACGTTCTGATTATCTGTGTACCAGGCAACAATCTGCGCCTCGAGGGAGTCTATTCAAAAGCTTGTAAAGACAGTGAAACGGCAAGAAGCTCACGAAATGCGGAACCATGAGAGCTCTCAAAATCTGACCAATTCTTGTGAAAGATTTTGTCCTCGAACTGAATAACTTCCGCAGGCTGAATTAGACGCATCTAAGTATACAATTTGCGTTGGTTTGCGCTTCACGGGCCACAAAGGCACACCGTTGATGGTAGCAAGATTGTCTTTCCAAAAGTTTAATTCATTTATGTATTCAGGCGTTAGAGAGACAAGAGAATTCCAATTTGTGACAGATTTAACAACAGCAAAGGTATTTCTGACCATGAGCCTAGTTAGGCTCCCGACGCTGTTCCAGAGCGAAATAATTTTACCACACACACTGGCGAGCTTCCGAACCTGAAAAAGGGAGTCCTTCGACTCCAAAAGAAATAATAGATCCTCTGTCAGAGATTGAATTCTGCTATCCGTCGCGGACATAAGGCATTCTGAGGTGTTAATAACAGTTCCGGGCCAGATGATATTTTGGGCTGGATCCCAAATGGATTTTTCTTCATTAGGAATAAAACCGGACTTCAACACATCGGCGTGAACCACCAAACTGGTGAATTTAGTCAACATAATTGGCAGCAGAACCCAAGCTGTCGTCAAGATAAAAGACTATGGATTTGCCCTCCGTTCTCCATTTCTTAACTACAGGCTTAAAAAGTTTAGTAAACTAGACCCTGTGAGCAGGGTAACTGGGATACCTGGATGGTACTGGACCTTTGGGATCAAGTGTAGTGATACTATGGGTGTCGGACCAGTAAACTGAAATAGTGAGCTCAAGTCTGAACAAGGGCATACACCTATTTCAAAACATAGGCATGCTATACATGCAAGAGTTTTTTTTCGTAGGGTGTGTGGATTACTTGAAACATTGTAAGTGGTCTTCATTCTCAAAAAAGGAAAAAAGAGTATTAACACGGAAAAGAACGAAAATGTCGAATTACCTCACACACAGGCATTTTGTAGTAGATTATGTGTGTTGTGCGAATAAATGTAACCAAAAATAAACTGCATTGGTGCCACGGATACCTATTAGAACAAAATGCAAACAGCAGACTGCCGACCGGATACAAAATATAGACTGCGGACTACAGAGTAGGTACAAAATGCAGACTGAGAATCTGAAGAGTTTTTACGTCTGGTATATAATAACATGTCATCTTACAGCTTACCGAGCGTCACGCAATCGCTTTTCCACAATCATCCTTCACGATTATTTGCACTATTGTGGAAAATTCCTGGCCCATTTCTTGATGAAAATCGATCGTAATAAAATTTCAAGCCTTCAATATAGTCTTCTTACTTTGTGCGCGAGTTGGTTGGTGTGATGTCTGTACAGATTTTATCAACGTAATAAAAGTTGATGACGTGGATAACAGTGATGGTAAAGCAAGCTTTAAACGGCAGAAATCGCCAGAAATTACGACGGATACACATGGTATGAGTAAATTTATTGATTTTGAGAGAAAAATGTTCATATTTCGAAATATTTATCGTTGTAAATCGACCATATTTCGTTCCCTATACTATTCCTTATAACGTGTTCAAATTTTCAACGTTTCCTCTCGTAACTTAACACCGAGTCACACAACGTGTGACGCGTTCATGAATTAATCTTGGCTTTTTCTCGAGGCGTGAGCTTGGGCTGTCTGTGACAAGACAATTGCGTAAACAATATTTAAAATAATAACATTATACACAAAAAACACAGGATTTTGGATCATGTATTTATTAAAAAAGAATATCCATACAACTACAATGAAAACAAACATAAGATTCACCTCTCTGATCGTGAAATTAATACCAT
Source organism: Pocillopora damicornis (assembly GCF_964200805.1). NCBI lineage: Eukaryota > Metazoa > Cnidaria > Anthozoa > Scleractinia > Pocilloporidae > Pocillopora > Pocillopora damicornis. Next base: position 4,586,346 of record NC_142677.1, read on the forward strand.
TCGCACTGTTATCGTAGCTACGTTCCCTGGTATCAAGTGGATCCAACACGGCGTCTTTCTTCACAAGCAGTTTGCATCCATTAGAGTTTTGTTCTTCAGTCTCACGGTAGTAGTGTTGTTCAATAGACTCCATAGAGTATATGCAAATGAATAAAGGGGTAAGTTTCTAAAGAAACTGTGGTGCTGCGTCGGTGGGAGAGTATAGCAGGTAATTTAGTGTTAACAACTGGGTTGAAAACGTAAATTAGCCACCGTAAAGGGTAAAAAAGCTGACGTTTCGAGCGTTAGCCCTTCGTCAGAGCGATTAGAGGAATTGTAGGTTGTGTGTGGATTTAAATGTAGAAAGTGGAGCTACGCCATTGGTGGGAATGTGGTGACGAGAAAACAGGAATAAATTAGTTGAATGAAAAGCGCTCGTTGATTCCGTGGGGATTAAGGGTGCCGATTTGGAATATAAATTTTTGTTCTAGTGTTTTACGGCTTTCCGAACTGCCTAGATGTAAGGAAAGGCCGCAAACTGCCATATGCTGTTTAGAATGATAAGGAAGATTAAAGTGTAAGGTGTAAAGTGTAAACCCACAATTCCTCTAATCGCTCTGACGAAGGGCTAACGCTCGAAACGTCAGCTTTTTTACCCTTTACGATGGCTAATTTACGTTTTCAACCCAGTTGTTAACACTAAATTACCTGCTAGAGTATATGCAGTTTGGTTTCAGATTTCAGATTTTGCTTTTTAAGATAGGTGTACGTTTTTCAACTAAGACATTGGCATACTTGGCATACAAGGCATACAAGACATACAAGACATACAAGGCATACAAGGCATTCAAGGCTTTCATGGTTTTCAAGCGCTCGCGACTCTATCCGTTCCAAAATTACCGCTCAATAACATCTTTTAGTGTGGATTGGCCGCGAACAATACGACTTGTGTATGCGTCTGTAAGTATTTTGAGCGTTGGCGCCATAATGCTATAATGCTCCAGGTGATCGTAGTCCAAACACGTTGAAATACAAAACGACTGACAAAAGAGGTTTATAAGCAAAAATCTTGTGGTTCGTCATGTGACCCGGCCCTGTCTGTGCATGACAACGTCAATCATCATCAAGATAACACGCGTGATCAGCATGTGAACACCTCATTGGATCACAGTTGTGATTGTGTTAAGGGCCCAATGACCACTGGGTACTATTGCGCAATTTTTCCATTTTGTGGCGGAGGCAAAAAAAAAGACGACAAAAAACAAAGGCATTTTATGACTGGGCTACCACAGGTATCCCAGTAACAAATAGGGCGCGGAGCTAAGGCCGAAAAGCGAGACTTCAAATTGAAAATATCTGGTGAATTCGAATGAAAATGTCCGAGAAAACGAAAAATACTGCCTGTGGTGCGGAAAAACCTCAACATGATGGTTGCCAAATTTGAAATCAAAAGAAAACAAAATTTCCAGGGTTCAACACCCCCTTGCAACTGAAAACATCTTTGCATCTAAACTTGCACTTAAAGAGGTACTGATCAACGTGACGGAGATCCAAAATCAAGCGCTTTTTTTTTTTTCTTTCCTGAGTTCTGAATGGAAACGGATAATGGGTTCATCACCACTGGAGTCGCGTGTACTTCTAAAATACATTCCAGACTTAGAAGTTCATTAATGGCACTCTCAACAAAAGCGGATTCTTGAATTGCTGACTCATTGTTCTTTGCAAAAAAAGAAGTGGAGGAATTTGAAGCAGCGGTAATCTGTAGCCGAGCTAAATTGTGTCAGGAAAGAAGCGAGATTCGTCAAGATCTTTCCAAAACTGGAGTGATTTACGCCATCTACCTCAAACCGAAATAGGAACATGGCTCGATTTGAGCCCATAAGTCAACGTTAAATCCTCTGGAAAAGGGATCTCAGATTCCAACGGTGGCAAAGCTTCGAATTCTACGTCTTGCTTTTAGGCATCACTCCGCGCTAGTCACCGTGGCATTCGGGAGATCGTCTGCGAACGAATTATTAGGACAGGCAGCTCTCTAGTAGCCTGTTTTACCGCAAGAAAAATAGACACTGGGAGATTTATTCGCCGAAGGTTGTGGATTAAATCGAGTAAATGTATTCGGAGACTGAGCGACTGCAAGCTGCGAATTCCGTGCGATCGGCAGTGCTGATGCGCGACGTTGTTGGCCAAAACTATGCGTAGCGAAACGCTTCTAAGCCCTGGCCACCCGAATCTCCGCTCTGTATATGTTCTTCTCGTCTTCTTCGTCGTGCGCTAGGTCATGATGCTTATCCTCAAGACGGTTTTCCACCCAAACGGTGAGTTATGACAAGAGGATCATTTTTTGCCTATCTTTTAACAAAGACATACCTCTATCAAGCGCTTCCTTAGCCTTGGCCAAATCTTTGCGCTCTACTGCAGCAGGGGTATCTTCAACCGCTTCTAGTACAGCTTTGTTTGCTTTATACTAATCTTCGTTACTTTTCTTTTTAAAAGACGGCGATGCATCACGCTTTAATCTCTTAATTTCGGACATCTGCTCCGCAGCGTTAGAATCACTTGACCTTTTTAAGTCAGAAATAGACGCCGAGACTAGATTCTTCATTTGGGAAAGGAGTTGCGCGGATGGTAACGAGATTAAGGCTAAGGGAGTAAGTGAAAACTAAACTAAACTAAACAAAGCAAGGTGACGCGGCGAGGCCGACCATATAATTACAGGTATAACTAACCGGTCACTATTTCAAACCCTCCTTGCCGCGGTCCCACGCGCGCTACACTAAAACTCAGTTCACCGCTCCATGCTAGAAAAATAAATATTTATATCAATTCTAATTTACACAAATTACATTTTCGTCGCTGTCTATACACACACATCATTCTCTATAATCGTCTTCTAAGAAGATCCTCAGCGATAAATTGTTGAAACACCCCAAGAAACCCATCACTGAACCTTCTCCCCGGCACTTGAAGCATAAGGGAAGTCGCCGACAAAAATATTCAGATATTTTGCAATTATTACTTCTTCTTCTTCCACTCTGTCAAAAAGATGTCCCAAAGCATTTCATCGACATAAGTTAAATTTAAGTTCTTTTCGGAGAAGACGCTGTATTTTTCTCTGTTGTGGTCACTGACGCAGTTGTTTCAGTTAATGGCTCCGCTTGATGCCATTCTACTTTCTGCTTGTGTTGTCGTACAGCTTCGTCCACTCTTTCATCCATCATATCCTCTGTGAGGACACCATCCGGTGAACCATAAGCGCTGGCCTGGAAAGACAGAAAAAACCTTAATCAGTTGTGAACGTAAACAAAATCGAAACATCAAATTTCTTGGTTCAATTTTGCGCGCTCTTCAATGGAGTGCTACAAAAGTAAAACTATTTAAAAAAAAAAGTGAAAGCAGTGAAAGCAGTGAAAGCTGCAGTCAATATTAATCGAGGCAAATCAAGATTATATTGGCCAATGATACCTCAGAGTGAACACCCGTGATTGCTCAAGGGCGCGTTTGTAATCACGACTACTTTTAGTTTTTTCATCTGATTGGCTGACTGAAAGATGACTCGAGTTGTCTTAGCCAATTACAAAGCGAAGTAGGGCAATGAAAACCATTTCACAGGCGATTCCCTCAAAACTTACCTGCCAAGCAATCGCTATTTTTGATATTTCTCTTCCAGAGAGACCTTCTGTCACTTCGGCAATTTGGTGGCATTTCTTGCTTAAGTCGAAGTTCGCAATTTTCATACGACTAATGAGTGAAGAAAATCAAATCAAGAATTATACGAAAATAAACTGGAAAACACGAAAACGGCCTACCAAAGAGATCACAGCGACAGGAAGTGTTGTAAAGACAAATGCCACTACATGAGCAAAAATTTGAGCGTGTTCTGACCGTTGAGTGTCGCGAAACCAAACCAAAGTAGAAAAAAATGCTAATGAGAAGGGAGATACCACAAGGAGCCGATGAAATTCAAAATAAAAATAAACATTAGATTGCAGCTCAAAAAGTCTCAAGAGACCAACTCGCGGTTGGTATCAATTTTGCATGTCATTAGTAGAAAAAATGGCGCGAGTTCTCAAGACCAATCACGGTACTTAGTGAAGCAAAACTAACAAAACCTCGACCTAATTCTGACATTCTCTTGACAACTGCTGGAAAAATGACCAGTTGCTCAGCAATTTACCTTGTTCGCGATCCTGTTGTGGCCGGTTTCAAAACGTGTTCCTTGAAATACTGCTGGATTAAACGCACTCGTTCCTCGAGACTTGGCAGACTAAACTCAATCATCTCGTCTAACCGGTCACTGATCGCCCTGTCAAACTGGTCTGGTTGGTTACTAGCGAGAACTAACATGAACCTGTACGAAAAAAAAAACAAACAAGTAAACAAAAAGGAAGAAAGAATAAATATCATTCAGTCGTGACACCTGACCATCATCGCAGAAATGTAATTATTATTAAAAAAAATATGTAACAAAAGTAACTGGAGGAATTCCTTGCAGGCAGCTATTTTCAAACATCAACAAAGAGATGTGAAATGACTTGAGGACGACTAAATCGAACAAAATTTGAAAGAGCTTACTTTCGTGAAGATTCACCAGTTCTGTAGAGAAAAGCGTTCAATGTGCTTCTCAGGTCCTCACTCATCTTTTCCTAAAGAGTCAAAGAAACCTTTTTACTGAGTCGCGCCAAGCACTGAAAAATGCGGGTGACCAAATTACAATTTGTTTCGGTATGGAGCGCTTTTGAATTTAGTGACGTAAAACCAAACCAAAGTAATCACAACGGCCCATCAGCCAAAAAGGAGAATACCCTGAATAGCTGATGAGAACTTAAAGTTAAAATAGTAAACCGCCTAAAGCGCGGAAAACCCGGGCGACCAAGTCGTGATTGATTTTAGTTTTGCTTTTCATTGCTTGAGAGAGTGGCACAAGTTATTTGGACCAATCACACAGCGAAGTAAGGCAAAACCAATGCCACTCCCTGGTGGACCATAAAGCAGTAGATTCCTGTACAGTCCTTTATTTTTCTTTGTAATCGCTGATGCTTAGGTAATTTCTTGGAGTCTTTTTTCAAGACTGGGCTGTAACGAGAAAATATTTGACAAACACATTAAGGGTAAGATTGCTATCGCTTACGATGGGAGCACTTCAAATCTTTCAAATAATCAACAATTTCAGCCATTAACTAAATGTCACGTGTACTTACCCTCAAAATAATTCTTTGCGACGAGTCTTCATAATTTACAAACATTTTCCTAACAGTCTGGGTAGCAAACAAATCAGAAGAGTTAGCACATCCTAGCACAAGGAAAAACCATAAGAATCGGTTTCGAGCGTTAGCCCTTCGGGGTATCGCCATCGCTCTGACGAAGGGCTAACGCTCGAAACGTCAGCTTTTTTATCCTTTACGGTAGCTAATTCACGTTTTCAACCCAGTTGTTAACACTAAATTACCTGCCTTACCAATGTACAGTTTTACCCCTTGCAATTGGACATTAATGACGGAGAAATCACCTCGTGCCTCTGCTAAATTAGCCGATATGCGGCCGCACTCAAGTATTCGCTAACGAAGGTAGACCAATCTGACTCATTACATCACTTTCTTGGAAATTCGAATATTCCACGACTATCGCAAGAGGAAAGATTAAGCTGCGAGGGTCAAATAACCATAGAGGAATGTGTTAAAGCACTTGATACCTTTGACACGGGGAAGACGCCTGGAAATGATGGAATTCCTTTTGAATTTTATAAAATTTTCTGGAATTCTGTTGGTGAATTAATGACTGAAGTTTTTAATCATTGTTTTGAGCTAGGGCAAATGTCAAATTAACAACAACAACAACATACTTTATTGACTTTCCCCAAGGGGGCTTTTCAAAGACAATGTTATAAAAATAATCCTATTACAATTAAAAATCCTATTTACAGTTAAAAATGTTTTAAAATCTGAATGTTCTAAAAGAAAAATGAAAGAATACAAATATATAAAATTACAACTCTGTGAGTAATTTGGTCCTTAAACGTTTTTTAAAAACCTTAACGGAGTTGCACAGTTTTAAGGAATTATCCAAAGAGTTCCATAAGTTTACAGTTCTATAGAAAAATGTTCTCTGACCGCTAGCTGTTCTAAAGAATGGAATTTGCAAAAGCTGCGAATTTCTGGTGCTACGTCGACTAACCTCGGCGCGCTTTATGAATTTTGATGAGAGGTAATCTGGAGCCTGACCAGTCATGCATCTGAAGGCCGTAGTAGCGTTCCGGTAGTAAAGCTGGCTTTGAACTGTAAGCCAATTTAGTTCCTTGCGAATTGGTGTAACGTGGTCAAATTTACGCGCACCGCTAACAATGCGGCATGCGAAGTTCTGCACCGCCTGTAACTTGTCAACATTACATTTTGAGGTATTTGACCAAACATTGGAACAATAAAATAACCTGCTGAAAACTAAGGAATTAATAATCATCAAAAGTGTACGTTTGTCGAAAACATGCTTGACACGGTTTATTTGGCCGAGGCGGGACATGCACGAGGAAGCGGTCTTAATTATGTGTTCATCGTAAGTTAAATTAGAATCTAAAATCACACCAAGGTCTTTGGCGGTGTCTGCGGGGACGATGTCCTCACCCATAATGGAAAGGGAGCGAAATTGCAATTTTGCACGCATCTGCCTGCTGCCAAATATCATCAGCTTGGTTTTGCCAGGGTTAAGTAACAATTGGTTGTTGGAACACCATTCCCCTATTTTAAACAAGTCGTCTTCCAAATCAGCAATTGCATCCAGGTTGTCTTTAAGTTCGAAGGAAGTGATGAGTTTCTTATCATCTACATAACTCTGAGTGCTGCATTTCTGTGGGATCGATGGAAGATCGTTCGTATATATGCTAAATAGTAGTGGGCCTAAGATACTTCCTTGAGGGACGCCGTTGGTCACGGACAAAGGCTCAGATAGCGTTGAATGGATTCGTACTACTTGTGTCCTGTTGCTTAGGTAACTACGAAACCATTGGAGAGCGTCTCTGGAAATTCCGACGTCTTGCAATTTTAAAATTAACGTGTCGTGATTGACGCTATCGAAAGCTTTGCTCATATCTAATAGAACAACTGCCGTTAACTTCTTTTTGTCAATCGCGTTAAGAATTGTGTCAGTTGTTTCAATCACAGACGTTTCACACGAATGCCATCTCTTGTTACCGCTTTGGCTCTTTGATAGGGTGTCATTCGATTGCAGATACGAGGTGAGCTGATTATGTACTACCCTTTCGCAAACCTTTGATAAGACTGGTGTAAGTGAGATGGGTCTATTATTGTTTGCCTGTTCCTGGTCGCCCTCTTTTGGGATTGGTGTAACCACAGCTGTCTTCCATTTTGATGGAAAAACACAGTTTTGAAAGGATGCATTAACGATAGACGTTATTGGGTGTACAATTGGATTAAGACAATCCTTGATGACACGAATCGGGATTTTGTCTATCCCTGGGGCTTTGTTTGAAGGCATCGCTGCTATTATACGTTCTATTTGTTTATAATCAATGGTACTCAGTGTGAACTGGTCAGAGAGAGCGTATTGTCTCGGTACAAAATAATTCTGATTTAGTGTTAGGTTGCATTCATTAGCCAGGGACGTAATTTTGTCAACAGTGCTCTGACCAACAGATACGAAAAACTGATTAAATTCGTCTGCAACAGCTTTGTCGCTCTTACTGTATGTTCGCTGAGATGTAGATTTGCAGGGGATGCACTGGCGAATTGCTTTCCAGATATTATTGGTGTTATTTGGATTCCTCTGGATTTGTTGGGCCACAAATTCCTGTTCAGCAATTCTGATTTCCCTCTTTACTTCCTGTCTGAAATATCTGTAGGCAGTCCAAGATAGCGGATCATTTGTTTTCTTTGCTTTCTTACGCCAATCATCCCTGGTCTTCATCAATCCCCGGATGTTGTCTGTTACGCATAGATTTGGTTTACAGCGTGCTTTGAAGGTTTTAACTGGGGCATGGCGGTCGAGTATCTCAGTAAATAGCGAATCAAGTGCATAAAGTTTGTCCTCGACATCGTCGAAAACATCGACTATGGACCACGGTGCCAGTGATACGTCGTTGCTAAAATCAACAGGACTGTAGTGTTTAAAACTTCTGGTTGTAATATAGACGGGTTTGGCGCGCGCTTTCTTCAATTTTAAGGTGACATAAACCAAGTCATGGTCGCTAATCGAGCTTTCCATAACCGTAGCCGTTTGAACTTGTCTTGTGTCCGATGCAAGGATAACATCTAGAATTGATTTCGAAGTCTCTGTAACTCGTGTTGGCGTGTTGATCAGTATTGACAAGTTATAGGAACGGCAGAAATTAACAAGGACATTAGCTCCAGGATCGTTGCTATTCTCAAGTCTGCAGTTCAAATCTCCCAATAAATAAATTGGAACATTGAACGACGAGGCATAAATAAAGTTCTCTGTGAGATCTGAATCGAAACAAGATAACGATGCGTCCGGTGGTCTATAGGTTGTACAGACAATGAAAGACTTCATGTTCCTGACGTGGATTTTTAGCCACAGTTGGTGAAAGCCAGAGGCCGTGATAAGAGATATATCGCTCAAGTACTCCGTCCTGTAATTTCGTGAGACATAAGCACATACTCCACCGCCAATCTTCGCTTGTCGGTCGATACGGTAGATAACATAGCCAGGAATTTCTATTTCCAAATCCGTAACTGAACTGTTGAGCCATGTTTCGGATACGGTAAATATGTCAAACTTGTTTTCCAGTACCGTTTCCTTTACAAGAACGAAATGCTCACGGCATTTAAGCGAGCGAACGTTAAGATGTGCAATCTTCACATTGCCATTTGACTTTTCAGACTTGTTTCTAATAGAGCTGTTTGCTGGTCCAGGGTTAAGTTCAACATCATGTAACAGTTGTATAACAGGTCTAAAGGTCGAGGTTGAATTGGCATAATAGGCTGTAGTAACGTTTGCTCGTTTCACTCTAATAGTGACATGCACGTGTGCCCGCCATTTTGTATTTTCTATTATGCAGAGTCTCGAATCCCAGTTTGCCACTTTAACCGACGTAGAGTGCGGGAAACGTAGACCAAAGTACTCATTTGTAAAAGAGTAGTCATGTTTACCTTTCCTCGAGGTATGAACAAGACACAAGAGGAGTACAAGTCCAATAACTCGGGAGCTCAGAATCACACATCCGCCCTCCTTCATGACGAGAATTGATGAATGGGAGAATTTCTCAAAATTCTCAAAAGCAGGCGATCATCACCTTGATCGACAAAAAAGGAAGGGACAGGATGTTTTTGGAAAATTGGAGACCAATCTCGTTGATTAATGTCGACTCAAAAATCGCAACTAAGGTCATCGCAAATAGAATAAAAAATGTTCTTCCCTCTGTAATCCATGCAAATCAATCCGGTTTTATGAAGGGTAGGTTTATTGGGGAAACAGCTCGTTCAATCTTAGACATTATCGCTCATACTGAATCACTACAGTTACCAGGTGTTTTACTGTTTATTGATTTTGAAGAAGCTTTTGACTCCATAGAACATGAATTTCTTTATAAAGCATTAGAGTGTTTTAATTTCGGACCCTCCTTCATGAAGTGGATTCAAACGTTTTACAATAACCTCTCAGGTTGTGTTCTTAATAATGGTTTTTTCTCTTCTCCTTTTCAACTAGAAAGGGGTGTTAGGCAGGGAGACCCTCTGTCGCCTTATTTATTTTTAATTGCCATTGAAATTATGGCGATATCTATAAGAACAAATGAGAATATGGAAGGCATAAAAATCGGGGAAGATGAAACTAGGTCTCTGTTGTACGCCGACGACATGACAGCTACTCTAGCAAATATTTCATCAGTCGAAAAAGTAATACAAATCCTTAATGACTTCGAAAAATGTTCTGGCTTAAAAATGAACCTTTCTAAAACCAAAGCTATGTGGGTTGGAAAAAACAAAAATTCTTTAGAAACACCTCTGGACCTTGAGTGGTGTACAGGTGTTAAGACCCTAGGTATTCACTTCTCCTGTGATCAAGAACAAGTTATAAAACAAAATTTCCAGGATAGATTAAATGAAGTTCAAAAAATGATTAATTTATGGAAACTCAGAGGTCTCTCCCTATTTGGCAAAGTAACAATAATTAAATCTTTCCTAATCCCAAAATTATTATATGTTTCCTCAATAATAGAAACCCCACCCGAAATTATTAAACAGATGGAGAAAATGATCTACAAATTTTTTGTGGAAAGGCCCTGATAAAGTCACAAGGCTTTCTGTGATAAATACTTTAGAGAATGGTGGACTGAATCTCACAGACCTTGAGCTACATATTAAAGCCTTAAGATTGTCCTGGATTCCGCGTCTCATAGATGAGAAGGAAGGGCCCTGGATTTCTTATCTCAAATACAACTTAAAAAAATACGGAGGATGTTTTCTTTTTAGATGTAACTATGATGTAAATGATCTTGACTTAAGTCTTAGTAAGTTTTACTTACAGCTTCTAAGATGGTGGGCGGATTTTAGATGCTCCTTTTTTGATGTGAATTATTCTCAAAATGTAATTTGGAATAATAAGGATATACGAATTAATAATAAACCTGTTTTTTATAAAACATACTTTGACAAGGGCATAACTTATTTGAATGATTTACAGTTCGATGTTGACAATGTGCGTTCTTATGAATTCTTTAAGCAAAAAGGACTTAACACTAATTTCCTGACTTGGACAGCCTTGAGATCTTCTATTATTAATATGAAATCAAAAAGCTCCTGCCCCATCCCCACAGCGGGTAATCTCGATCCTATGAATTTTGATTATAAGTCTAAATCTTTTAATGCATATACTGCAAAGTGTAAACAGTTTTATTCTACGATGATAACAAGTAAAGCGAGAATCCCGAATGGCTTTAAAAAGTTGACAGCGGATTTTGAGCTTTCAAATGCGCAGGAAGTTTTCTCTATTCCTTATCTTGTTGCGAGCGAAACGTATGTTTGGTCGTTTCAATACAGAGTATTGAATTTCATTTTGTTTACAAACGATAAATTGTTCAAAATAGGGTTAAGTGATTCGGACAAGTGTTCTTTTTGTGGAACCTATACGGAAGATCTGTACCACCTCTTCTTTAACTGCTCCTTTGTGCAAGCTTTTTGGAACGTATTTACAGTCTGGTGGTTTGATCTTAGTGGCGAATATTTAATTTTGTCTTTAAAAGATATTATGGTTGGCTTACTTCAGAGGAATGATCTGTTAAATTATTTGATAATTTTAGGGAAATTGACTATTTGGGAATGTAGAAAAAATAACACCTCTCCAATATTTAGATTGTTTTTGCACAAGGTTGAAGTTAAAAAACAAGTTGAAAAAATAATTGCTATAAGAAACAGAAAGCTTCGCGATTTTCAAATTAGATGGGAATTTCTCATATAATTTTGTGTTTGCCCTTTTTTTTAAGGAAAAGAATGGAAGACCAATGCATAAACTTAGATCTCATATTCTTCCTTGTTTATTAGTTTATTGTAGTTTATTTTTGTTAGAGAATTAACTGGGCGTCGCCATCGCCGGTATGTGTCACTGTGCAATGTTAAAAGAAAATAGTACTTTTTGTATGTAATGGCATAATTAGTAGATTGTGTTGTTAATAGAGCTGGATACTGTAAGTAGTGTAATTATTAGTGACTGTAAGTAGAGTAATGTAAATAAGCATTGTAATTAGTGTAAGTGGTGTTTCATATTGTATTGTAAGCATTGTGTTTGTAATTTAAAAATAAAAATTAAAAAAAAAAAAAAAAAAAAAAAAGTATTCGCTAACGCGCTTAAACCCGCAAACCCTTTAGAAATCAAAGACAATTCCAGACAGAATCATAGATCATTCATGTCGAAATATTATGAGAAATTTTCGACTTTTATTTTATTACTTCATCAAAATTAAGCTTAGTCGTCAAAGTGCGGCAATAAGTCCGTTTGAGCAGAAATATGTGATCTGTAGGACAAACGATGTTGTGTTGTCGCTCTAGCTCAGGAGAGCTGCAAATGAAATGTGTGATGACTTTAGCTTGTGTTGGTATTGCTGATAGCTGCGGCAAGGGTTTTTTCGCCCGCGAAGGCCTGGGGCAAAGTGAGGGCGAGAGGTGTGCAAGAGGTCTGGCACAAATAAGGAGTGCCTGTTTGCAGGCTAACTGCTGATCGCCAATCAAATGCGTATTCTGAAGAGGTACTATGTCCAGGTGGCCAAGTATCGAGAGTAAAAAAATCAAAATGAAAAGGGAATGTTTGTGGTGTTATTTTCGTCACTGTCTATACACAGACAGCATTCTATATTATCGTCTTATTGGAAGATTCTGATAAATTGTTGAAACACCCCAAGAGACCCATCACTGAACCTTCTCCCCGGTACTTGAAGCATGAGGAAAGTCGCCGGCGATAAATATTCTGAAATTCTGCGCTTATAACTTCTTCTTCCAGTCTGTCAAAAAGATGTCCCAAAGCATTTCATCAATGTAAGTTAAATTTAAGTTCTTTTCGGAGAGGACGCTTTATTTTTCTCTGTTGTCGTCGTTGATGTAGTTGTTTCGGTTAATGGCTCCGCTTGATGCCATTCTACTTTCTGCTTGTGTTGTCGTACAGCTTCTTCCACTCTTTCATCCATCATATCCTCTGTGAGGACACCATCTGGCGAACCATAAGCGCTGGCCTGGAATGACAGGAAAATCCTATATCAGTCTTGAACGTAAACAAAATCAAACCATCGAATTTCTTGGTTCAATTTTGCGCGTTCTTCAATTGCATGTTATAAAAGTAAAATTAATTACGACGTGAAAGCTGCAGTCAATATTAATCGAGGCAAATCAAGATTATATTGGCCAATGATTACACAGAGTAAACACAGGTGATTGCTCCAAGGCGCGTTTGTAATCACGACTGCTTTTAGTTTTTCATCTGATTGGTTGAGCTGAAAGGTGACTCAAGTTGTCCTAATTAATCACAAAGCGAAGTAGAACAAAACCAAAGAAATTCTGATTCATTTTTGACACTTGAATAAAAACCATTTCACCAGCGTTTTCCTCAAAACTTACCTGCCAAGCAATCGCTATTTTTGATATTTCTCTTCCAGAGAGACCTTCTGTCACTTCGGCAATTTGCTGGCATTTCTTGCTAAAGTCGAAGTTCGCAATTTTCATACGACTAATAAGTGAAGAAAATCAAATCAAGAATTATACGAAAATAGACTGGAAACACGTAAACGGCCAAACAAAGAGATAACTGAGGCTGGAAGTGTTGTGCAGGAAAATAAATGTGAAGACAAATGCCATTACTTGTGAAAAAAATTGAGCGTTTTCTGAGGGTTGAGTGTCGCGAAACCAAACCAAAGTGGTAAAGACTGCTAACAAGAAGGGAGATACCACGAGGAGCCGATGAAATTCAAAGAAAAAACAAACATCAAGCTGTAGCGCGGCAAATCTCGATTGACCAAGTCCAGGTTGGTATCAACTTTGCATATCATCGGTCGAAAGAATGGTGCGAGTTCTCAAGACCAATCACGGTACTAAGTGAAGCAAAACTAACAAAACCCCGAACTATT